>NC_134710.1:109221116-109343616 GCF_043290135.1 Rhipicephalus microplus | reverse complement strand
CAATATATTCAGGCCCATTCTCAAATACTAGCACTATTTGGCCATCTGGTTCCGTCCTGGGTCTATGTCCTAAGAATGCCCAAGATATTGAAGTCCAATACTGCGCTTGTGGCGTTATGTTTCTTATTTGTGTCTTAGTTTTTTTCGTCCAGTTTAATGACGTCTAAGTACTATGAACGAACCAGCTTGCCAGAACGTCTTTCTTTAGGGCTTTGCTAAAGAAACCGCATTTTTTAATCTTTTTCTCTGTAGGCAGCCATGCCAACGTTCATAGAACTTGTTCTGAAAACGTTGCCCACTGTGGCTGTTTTTTCCTCGAAGATAAGCGAAGGAGTTCTTGAGCCTATTGAGCCTATTTAGAGTTTAATAAAAAAATGGATAACCACTGCAGGTCTCACGCGTGATTTCATCGAAGCAGACAACAAAATTTATCGAGATAGGTGCGAGGTCACCGTCTTTCTCAAGCAAGAAAGTTAGTTTCTTGATTCGTTGGCACATGTGAAATATATCTGCCACGATTTTTTATATTTTGTTGCTTGTCTCCGAATACGGGAATGTAGGCTAATTTGTGGCTTCAAACGAACAAAAAAAACAACATGAAGTATGGAATATTTTTAACGTTTGGTACTAATATGCTACAGAATGAGCCGTAATCAATGCGTGTTTTGGGGTAGCGCTAGAAGGGTTACCTGAATCCCACGTTTCGTTCGCGGACCGTCAGCAAGGCTCCCGGTATGTGAGTTCCGTCAGGACCCTTGACGTAACCTCGGACGGCACGTTGAACTTGGCTCAGCAAATGAATAATGGCATCCTTGTTCTCCTTCCACAACTTTCGCAACGTTCCCTCGCTGGGAATCCTGCAGCAGGATAGTGCTATGTCCACCGTGAGGGTACCTTCGCGCACGTACGCGTAGTCCTGCATCAGCCCGGGCCTTTTCTTCCATGCTGCGGCGTTGATAACACCGCCAGGAAAGCCACCCAGGCGACCGCCGGGACAGCTAGACGTGCCCTTTTTCATTTCAGGGTGGTAATTTGCATAGCTGATGGACAGGTTGCGCAGCACGTCCTCATCGGGAGCTTCGTTGGGAGGATCCTTGACGCTGTTGTGGAAGCCATAGGCAACGGCGATACCACCGTCGCCGCCGCGTACATGCGCACCCAGCACAAAGCTGCCACGCTTGAGCCACTGCATCGCCAGCTGCACCTGCTCGGGAATGTTGTGAGACTGCTCAGCGAGCTTCTCGGACTTCTCATCGAAATAGTCCGGGAAGCCTCCCAGCTCACGACCCTGGTCATCACCCGAGCAGTCATCCTTGGGATTTTCGCTGACGGTGACCGGCTCGAGCCAGAATAGTATGTGGATCTCGCTGCTGTTGACGACACGTGTTACGGCCTCGTCTCGGCTGTATTCGTGCAGAAGGTACGACGCCAACTTAATCAGCAGCTCGCTGCCAGCCGGGAAGTCGGCCAGCAGGTGTACGCGCGGCACTAAGAACTGACGCCGTGGTGTCCGGGAGATGACGAGCACGTACACCGGACTGTTGGACACTTTTCCCACGATCTCTAGACGGGTGAGATTACTGAACGCCTCGTGCAGGCCCTGCACAGTCTCGCGCCGAGCCTGCTTGCTGTGGTAAGTCAGATCGTCCATGTCCTCGGCAGCGATTAACGCGCACCAGCTAACCACGGCATGTAGCGCCAACAAGCTCAAACGCCACATGGCAGCAATTGGCAGTGAACACAGTTTCTAGCTTGCTCGCTCCTCATTCCGTGGCTCTTGCCCACTACGCTGTATATTGACTAGAAAGCAGGAAATTACAGCGAAGAAACGAATTAAAAAAGAAAGTAAAGTAGGGCATGGTTGACATTCTTCTAATGATTACTAAATAAAGTAATTTTGAAAACTTTTATTTCTAAGTAAGAGTAAGAGGGAAATAGGCCGAGAGTAGTAATCTAAAGCGTTGCGCTAGCAAGAAGTACTTGAAACATATGGCAATACCGAAGCCAATATGCAAACTAATTCCACAGCTGCGCTGTTCGTCCCCTAGAAAAGCAGGTAAATACCGATAGAGAAAAGGGTCCTTCAAATAGGTGCAACAGGTGGAGAAGGCGAGGCTGCTGGTTGTGGCTCCGTGCTCCTCCTTTTTTGTCTGTTTGTTTTATTTGTTTATTTTTTCCGGACCACCGGTATAACCACACGATGGATTTGCGTGAATGGTTCTTGAGAAGAGGAAGAAGGTACCTCATGCCTGCCTCTTGGGCGACACGGCGAAGTAGGGGAGGGGGAAGGAGGGATAAAAAAATAGTGGAAATATATAGTTTAAAAATAGGGCAGGGAAGCGACAGAAAAAGAAGGAGATAGAAAAGTTGGGAGCCGGTCGAAGAAATCCGAGGACGGGGCACCACACGGCGAGAGCTGCACGGCGTCAGGAGGTCGCGGAGGGCGAACCAGTCGGCGAGAGCTATGCTGGCGTTGGAGATCGTAAGCGACACGACTGTCCAGTTTGAAATCCTCCGAGCAACTCCCGACCTGCGTTCGAAGTACTACGTCGCATGCAGTTCATAGCCATGCTCTCTACAGGCATCCTTATTTTTATTAGCTCATTCACACGTGAATGAGGCTGTATCAGAAGACACTTATGAATGCTTATAGTTAACTGAGATCAGGACAGTGTCATCGGTGGTTGTTCGGCTTCGCGTGGGGGTGCAGTGTCAGATTTGTCCAAACGAAGTGTGCGCAGATCATCTGGATTACATCTTCAAATAGCGCGCCGTAAGAGGTTGCCGCATATCCCCTTGCATGCATATCCTATGTGACAACTTTTGAGTAACAGGACATCGCACTCAACATTGAACAACTATCATAACTTTACGGATGTTTATGCTATTGCAAAATTTTGTTATTATCCAGGTTTTAAGAAAATCACAACTATTGTGCTCACATAACTTGCGAGCCGATAGGGGGATTGCGAAGTTTGGTGGAAGAAACCAGCATGATTCAAGATGGCTCGGTCGGCGTTTTGAGCATCAAGTGTGAGGAAGTTGTTGAACTAGCGAAGTTTTAAAGCTTTCTTAATATACTTTTACACAGTAGCGACAAAAGATGAACCAGAGGCGAAAACAAGTAGAGAGAAATGGTCATGTGAAAGGAAACTTATCCTCTGTATGGGTACGAGCGTTCACGCCAAATTCCGAATGGCCCGACAAGGTGAGATATGAACTATTTCCTCAAGAGTTGGTTTTGAACGTGTTGCATTCACAGCACGCCTTCGTGTTGCACAAAATTATGCCCATATATTTTCCGAGGGTTGTGCAGTGCACTTGTAGGCTCTCGAAAGTTTCTTTGGCACTGTTTGCACGTGCGGCTATTGTAATAATGGTTTAGAGTACGATGCATATGCGAAAGTACGCAAGCTCTAACCAGATTTGTCGTTCATGTTGTCCGATATTTGTCCATTTGATTTAACCACCTCTCATGGGGATGAAAAAAAGAATAAAAGCTGAACATTCGCGATTGTAAACGCAGGGTTTGTTTTCTCTGCTTCACCGTCCCACGCGGAATTCGTTACCGTTTCTTGGGTTTATTTTCAGGACGAATTTCTCGACGTCTTGTACTGGTCAAGACAGGTTCTCGGAATTCTTCTTGGGCTGGCGTGGGGCCTGGTGCCACTTAAGGGATTTTTGGGAATCGCATTGTAAGTATGCCACAATAAAATAAATTGATCACGTAGATACATGTCTTTTTTTTGATTATGAAGAGTGGATTCAGTTCTGTTACAATTCCTGCTGTTGTAGCTGATTACATCGTTCTCGTGCAGTTGTCATTCGTTATAGAGATGTTCTATATGTGTGACCCACTTCTCCGAGCAGTTCAAAAGCTGTGTCTTTTCTTTCTTTTTTTTTTGCGGTGTGTTGACGTGAGTGTGTTTAGGGCAAAAGGTGCTTTTAGCTGTCGCCCCCTGTACTTAAGGAAAGCACAACCTGCTTAAATATAGCTTTGTCATGGGCTAAGCTTTCATATCTGAGACGTGGACCCTAGTCACAATAATAAAGCCAATGTTGTGTGGAAGTCCTACAGTGCAGTTTCTTGGCTTCAGTCAGTTCTCTTTCGCAGCTTTTCTGAATAAAGCCAATTGTGACTGAGAAAATCACAATTTGGCTTATCTGCAGTCAGAAATCTGCTATGTAAGGTATGTGGTGCATGTACAGTAGTCAAGAAGCTTAACATAAATGCTCCGACACGTGACCTCGACTACTTTCACTGATGTCAACCACAAAGTGCTGGGTGTTGTGTGCTGAGACAATCAATACCTGTGTATGCTTGGATGGTATGTTGGCATTCATGGAGAACATCTCGGCAACATAACATAAAGCGATATAGCGCTAGAGTCAATATGTTTTAGGACAGGCTGCGCTGTTCATGTCAAGCTTGCTGATCTCTGTACAGCTGTAAGTTTACACCAGCTGCCGGTTTTGTGTGCTGCACAAATTATTTTACATTTCTGATGGATTATATCATTTGAATTACATGGGATCTAACGAAATGTTTAAAGGGACACTGAACTAAAATACGAAAAAAAACTGATGAAACACTACTTGGGGGACACCACTGTTCGGATAAACATAGCTTATTTCACATATTTTTGAACAATTGGCTCTATTTTTGAGGATTGTTAGCATGCGGTGGCTACACGTGAGCACCAGCCGTAACGTCTCATTCTACCAGGCGAATGTAGGGTGCATGTGTTCCTGTCCTCCTCTTCCTTTTCTCAACCTCTCCCCATTCCACGAAAGCGCTGATGCTTTACTCCTGTCGACAGCATTGTTTGGTACCGTAGTGGTTCTGGGAACCGTTGTGGCAGTTTGGCAGGATGACAGACACGGGCAATGGCTGGCATTGTTAGGATGCAGTTTTCAAGCGAGTGCAATGTCACCAAACGTCACCTCTAGTTCACAGTGCAACTGCTAAGTGTGGCAGTTGCACTGGGAACTAGAGATTCACAGTACAACTGCCACAAAAAAAAAAAAAAAAAAAAAAAAAAAAACTTACTAAATTTTTTATTTTCTTCTAGTTTCTGCCTGAAATGAAGGTTGTGCCTATTGATTTCAACCCCCATTCTTTAAATTTTGCTGGAAATCTTGGCTGTAAAAATTTTGTTCCATATCCCTTTAAACAATACAAGTAAAAAAAAGATCATGCATGAGCTAGAGAGAAACAACATACCTGACGTAGTTTTGTGAAAGCTTATAGGCTTCATCACCATGGTATAAACCGTAGTTATTTCAACAGTAGTGACCCGCCAATATGGTCTACCGGTTATGGTGCTCGACTGCTGACCCAGAGATTGTGGGATTGAACTGTGGCTGTAGTGATCTCATTTTCGATGGGGGTGAAAATGCTCGAGGCAGGTGTACTTGAATTTATATACACCTTGAAGAGCCCCAAGTGGTCGAAACTTCCAGAGCCCTCCACTATAGCATCTCCCATAATCATATTGTGGTTTTTAGATGTTAAATTCATTTAACCATCAGTTATTATTTCAGCAATAGTGTAGTTCGTTTCCTTTATGGCGCTGCATTGGCTTTGGAATAAAGTGAATTGGGATAGGCACACCTTGCTTTTAACATTGGCTTTGGAATAAAGTGAATTGGGATAAGCACACCTTGCTTTTAAACACAACAAAAATATGCCAGCCACTCCAGCTGATTTCAAGCAAAGTTGTCAAGCATTTGCTACCCAATTATTATATTGTCACGGGGTCGTGACGTGGCTGAAGACAGGAGACTTTGTGTTGGGATTTAACTGTTTATTTGGGCGAACCTGTGCCCGGTAAACAGAAAGACCGATTACAGTAGCAGTCTTGCACAGATAGCAGTGAACGGAGCATCGGCCGTACATCAACTACTGACAAGCGGCGAAGTGCGTCGGCATTTATACTCTTGCCATCGAATGTTCTAGCGTTATCGCTGGCGGTGACGTAGATTCCAGAATAATCTGTACAGTTCGCAGAGTGGGCGTGATCTTATCGAAATGATCTACTGCAGTCCTGAAGCTTCTCGAAAACTGCAGGCGCGGTTTGCGCTGAGAATTGATTGATTGATTTGTGGGGTTTAACATCCTAAAACCACCATATGATTATGAGAGACGCCGTAGTGGAGGGCTCCGGAAATTCCGACCACCTGGGGTTCTTTAACACCTGGGGTTCTTTTCCGACCACCTGGGGTTCTGAGCACACGGGCCTACAACATTTCCGCCTCCATCAGAAATGCAGCCGCCGCAGCCGGGATTCGATCCCGCGACCTGCGGGTCAGCAGCCGAGTATTTTAGCCACTAGACCACCGCGGCGGGGGGTTGCGCTGAGAATTGTGTAGTGCATTGGGGCGATAACAAAACTTTAGAAATGGAACGTGGCAATATCAATAAGCATTGAAAAACCTACACTTACCTTTAATAAACTTTGAAAGGTGTGCTGAAAGCGTGCAGTAGCTGTATAACATTTTTTAAAATTTTAAAGCCCTGAAGAAATAGATAATTAGGAAATGTTAAGTTGTTTTCACTCTTGATGTTCAGAAAAAAAATTATTTGTTCAACTTGTACATTCATTGTGTGATGATCGTTTCACTATTGATGGTTTTTCATGTTTTCTGTCATTCGCTCTTACCTTTCATTGTACAGTAGTTGTGTTGTATGTAGTGCCAACATGATATAACCAAGCTGTGTTCTTTTTTGTGATGAGCAAAACTTCACACTTCACCACAGAAACTGAAGTGTGCATCAGGTCAACCTCTCTGCTGTTTCTTAATGAACTCTTCGCTTTCTCTTTGTTTTAACAAAAGATATGGAATGTCAAAGCTTACGACGGAACTTTGAACTTAGTTGATGCCCATTTGCTCTGTGCAGGTTCTTCTGTGTCAATGCAGTACTTGTGTATGGCTACACCAGCTCATTCCAAAAGGTGGATGATGAAGAGTATGGTGGTGTGTGGGAACTTGTAAAAGAAGGTTTTGTCACATCATTTGCAGGTTTTTTGGTAAGCACATCCTCTAAGAATCACTCCTAAAGTGCCTGTATATGTGGTAAGCAGGTATGTTTTTTTTTTTGTAACCTGTAGGAAAAACTAAATGTTCTTTGTCAGACACGAAAAGTTATGTACCCAGCCAGTCTCCAATTTTTTTACGCTTATAGTTTATCATAAATCAAGGTTTAGAATATGTGAATTGAGGCTTCATAACCCATTATCATAGCTGAAGTAGGTGTACAGAGGGGTCCACTGTTAAAGGCAACACAGGAGCGCGTGTCGTCTGCTCGGTGCCACTGCCGTTCGGCAGCGGAAACGAGTTTAGCGCAGGAGCATTAAGCGCAGGAGCATTAAGCGCAGTGGGCGGTGCTCGTTTGTCATCTGCTACAGTTGCGACCTCGCTTCAGCTCGTCGCAAAGTCGGGCACGGTGCTTTAAAATTTGTCCAGAGGCTGCACGGTGAGCTCAGATTGAAAGTTGTGGGAAAGCTGCTAGGAAATTAGATTATATAACATACTACCTCACTGATATCCCTTTCAGTCACGGTGTCCACATTTGTGTACGCGAACTTCAAAGGGGCGTCCACGTTGCCTGTTTCTTCACATTGCTTGAAACTCTGTGTGGATATTCTTGCCGGCTTCCTGAGGGAGCAACTAGCAATCATTTAATTTTATTGTGCTCCATATTCCTCCAGACAATAATTTTGCAGGAGGCACCACAATGTTTGACGATCATTTCACGTTGGTTTTTGACCTGCCGCGGTCAAAAAACAACGTGAAATGCATTTTTCTCCGCTCGGACTGAATACCGCACAAAAAAAAATGTGCATGAATTTTGGGCCTAACAGTTAATTATTTTATGCAAGTACTGAACATGGCTGCTAGCAGAATAATGAGATAATATATTGCACACTCATTAACTCCAATTGGTGGAACTCGCACAAGACAACACATTCATTCATTTTCTTTCTTGGAATGTAATACTGAGTGCTTTGAAATTATGCCCCATGTGTTTAATGTGTTTCTGACAATGGCACCATAATGCTTGTCTGAAGAGGATATTTTAGGTGGTAAACGAAGCATGACTTCTTTACAGTCATCTTTTTTCCAGCATAGCTTTATAAAGAGTATTTTTTGTGTGTGCGTGGAGCAAGGCCCCGCCGCAATGGTCTAGCGGCGAAGGTACTCTGCTGATGACCCGCAGATCATGAGATCGAATCCAGGGTGCGGTGGCTGCATTTCCGATGGAGGCAAAAATGCTGTAGGCCCATGTGCTTAGATTTGGGTGCACATTAAAGAACCACAGGTGGTTGAAATTTTCGGAACCCTCCACTACGGCGTCTCTCGTCATATGGTGGTTTTGGGATGATAAACCGTGCACACTATCAATCATTCATCCTTGTGGAGCAGTTATTTCATGTGCACTAATGCAGATTTGGTCTGCTGCAGTGCGTAAGCTGAACAAAGAATTTACAAGCGCCTTTAACTGGCGTCAACAGAAAGATTTATTGAAGCGGGCAATTCTTTAACGAGAAGGAGAACGAGACACGGCAGTCCAGCTGACGGGCTAGGGGATAGCTATCTGAATATAGATCCTTACAGGCATTTTCATTCTAGCTCAAAGGAAAGCTACTATCTAAAGATTTTGCTACCACGAAAGCGCTTCGCGATGAGCTGAAGCATGTCCGAAACCGTAGCAGACTACAAACGAGCGCCGCCCACTGCGCTCACTGCTCCTGCGCAAAACAAGTTTCCGCTACCGGCCGGCAGTGGCGCCGAGCAGACGACACGCTCAGGTATTGCCTTTAACAGTGGACCCCTCTGTGCATGGTGTGTGGTATGTAATCTTAGTTCAACTTACTGACTGATTATACAGATGTGCTTTAAAAACTTTTATAGTTTCCACTGAGTAAGGGCTGTTGTCTGCTAACTCTTCAGATGCAGGTATCTCAAGATGAAGCTTTCACATTTCTTGTCTACAGCTTGTTATGGTTTCAAAGGAAAACTTTTATGGCTGCATCAACCAGCTATGTTCACTTTTAGATGCGGAAGCATCTCATACTCGCGCCTTGTAGTGCGCCGTCCGCGCCGTCCGCACCGCTTCTCAAACATTCGACAGCTGACGCGCGCGCATGCGCCGTCGCGCCGTCGCCCACCATCTGTGCCGCGCGCGCTTCTCCTTCGAGAACATTCGACAGCTGACAGCGCATGCGCCGTCGCGCCATTGCCATCTGTGCCGCGCGCGCGCTTCTCCTTCGAGAACATTCAACAGCTGACAGTGCATGCGCCGTCGCGCTGTATATATACTCAAGGTCGGCGCTCGCTCGCTCAGTTGCCGCTCGTCGGTTTGTTTGTACGGCGCGTCGACGTCCAAGGTCGCGGTGAAATGAATTCCAACGAATCCACAAACACAATGATCGACGTCCCTTCGACCAGCGCCGTCCTTTCGCATACGTGTGTACGTGTTCACTCATTTAACACCCCCTCCTACAACCACGTTAACCAATTTAGCCATCGACCCAAGTAGGTCGCAATTTAACACCCCATTTCACAACCACGTTAACCAATTTAGCCATCGACCCAAGTAAGTCGCACTTTAACACCCCGTTAACCAATTATATGCTCCGCATCCTCCTCAGTGTTCCCCCGAGGGAAGCTGCGGGCAATTTTTTTTTCTCCAAAGTCACTGCAGTGGCACGCTTGTATTTTTAGTGCAGGCATCGGTAAAGAACTCGGGGTCTCAGAGTGCTATTCAAGGCCACTCTAGCTATGTGGGCAGAGCTTTTCCTGTACTTTTATGTTACTTCTGCAGTGATGGAAGTGCTGCTCCAATTACTCCAAACTGCTCCAAAAGAAAATTTCTGCTCCATGCTGTTTTAAACAGTCATTATTGTTAGTAATTGCTCCAAACCTGCTCCGAAGTGACACTGAGAGAATCAGGATGACGAACTTTTACTGCGTGATTGATGCACAAGTGCTAAAGAAACTGAAAAAAATATGTGTACTATCATCCCAGTGTGCTTCTATGTGTGTAGCATTATTGGCTCTGATCTCATTTGTGCGACAAGAACTCGCATATTAGGCATATAGCTAGTTTGGCTTTTTTTTTTTTCTGAGCTAGACATGCAGATTAGTGTGGTGAAATGACAAAGCGGGCTTGATTGCTTTTATCTCATACCAATTATCTACTGCTTATTTGGCAACAGTTATATGGAACAGTGTTTACTTCAAAAATGTGGTGCTCGGCTTTTCTGGTTTGTTTTGATTTCTGCCATAAATACTAGTAATTTAAATTGTAGCTCATTTCACAGCAAATTTTATCAACCTGCCAATGTTTGCTACCTGAAATTTACATTGATTGTTGTCTGTTAAATATATTTAATAAGAAGTATTATTATTTATGAGAGAGACAATGCTCTCAACTCCAATTAGTGTGTGTCGAATTTAATATCTGCCCTTAAAACAAGAGTAGCTGCTCTAAACTAGCATTTCTTGCTGCTCCGAAAGCACTTATAGCCGCTCCAAAGCAATACTTTTCCTGCGCCAAAGTATGCTCCAAAAAGTAAAAAGGCGCTTCCATCACTGCTACTGTTAGCATGTGGTTTTTTTTTTTTCTAACAATTCTTTATTCCAAGTGGCTGGTCCCAGCCTTGACCGGTTTGTTCTATAGTCAAGTATTGCAGCAAAGCTTGAGCTCGCTCATTTTTGGAGCATCATTGGCCGCTCTAGGGACACCCCCAGTATCGTGCCTTGGTGGAGGCAAGGCAGGAGAATGATCGAAGAGCTATGGGATGCTTAGTATTGGCAGTGCACGTCACAACCATAAATTAGAAAGCGCATGGAGACATGGGTGGTGTAAACTTTGAAGTACAGAAGTGTGAGCAAAATAAGCTTTCAAGGACTACTATAGAGCATGAATGAAAATTAATGGGCAGCTATGCTATTTATTGCTTTTATATAATAAAAAAAAACTCAAAGTTCAGAGGAATAAATACGAGAGAATTGACCAGCGTTACAAATGAGGTGGAGTGATATCCCACCACTGCCACCACTGCCACCACTGTTAGGATTGAGCTGTCAAGATATCATGCCGCCTCTGCAACTGCTAGGAAACCCGTGTCGCAGTATCCCACCGATCCCCAACTTCCAGGGCTGGGGTCGCATGGCTGGTATGAAAGCGTGTGTTTCTCGTGCTCAGAGCAGTTATGAGGACAAGTTGAAGACAGAAAAATACTTTATACAGAGCATTTACATCTTGATGTTTTAAACTCTCAAAAGAACAGGCAGGGTGCTCATTGGTGCACCCGATTAAATGGGAACGGTGGTGTCCACCCCTACCTTCTCTTCTCCAAGTGGTGGCAAAAGTCTACCAATCCGGCTTCACTTACTGGCACATAACGCCTGGGCTTCCAAGGGACAATACCCGGTGCCGATGTAGGACCATGTGGTGGGTCGTTGACTGCTCTAATAATCCTATTTTGGAGTTTATGGCTCCCAGTCAGTTTCTCTCGCACCAGGACAGGGCAAGTCCAGTCTGGTGAGGTCAGCATGAAGCCGAACAGGCAGCACCGCACATGCACCAGGCTTTATTGTTCATGCCACCCAAAAATGTTGCTTTGTCGCACCCAGCTTAGGGATGTTCAGCTTAGGGATCGTCGCTCCCAGCTTAGGGATGCCGCTCTGCATGGAACGATGACTGCGAGTAGTGACCAGCAAGGCAGCGGCACAACACCAGCCAGTATAATGCTAACAGGGTGGACAATGGGGAACAAAAGGCTGTTATGCAAATGTAAAATCGGAAACAAAAGCACTACTGTGTAGGAGAGCAAGCCAGCTATCGAACTTTAACGAAAAAAACACAAAAGAAAATGTTTTAACTTAAATAAAATAGTGCACTTTTCCAAGCTAAAGCAGGGTGTCTGAAAGTGCATGGTTCAAGCCTATGTGCTGTGTGATATCAGTGCATGTTAAACACGAGGTGATGAGACTGTTTAGAGCCCTCCTCCGTGGTGTCCCTCGTAATCGTAACATGGTTTGTTTTGGGACCTAAACTCTCAGATACTGAAAGCGCGTAGTTTAAGAGGAAGTATTTAGATGAAGGGGATCGAACATGGTGTGCTGAGATGTTGCAGAAATTGTTCAGCATCATCTATTGGAATGTCAGTGTTCATCCAGCAGTGAGTTTTTAAGCACGACCAAGGTTTCATTTTTTATGAGAGCTCAAGGGGTGAGGGAAACCGGCTGTAGATACTAGTAGAAGAAAGCTAGAAGATCGGTGCCACAAAGGAAAGGACAATGCATAATGAAGTACATGTTTTACTGCGCATAATGCAGCTTAGAGCAGGGGTTGGCCACCTTTTGAGTGAGAGGTCCGAGTTGCTTGATGCCTACACGACAGGAGCAGTATGGGGATGTGGGGGCTTTGCAGGCGTAGAAAAAATTTGCCAACTTGACAGAAATGTAAAAAAAAATTGTGATAGCAGTAAAGAAATCGTATTTATTTTCAGCACGCATGTCACAAAGTTGCATTTTGCAAGCAAGTTACAAGTAAAAACTCCATTTGATGTCAAAACTAAAATGTTGGCTTTCAGATAAGAAGCGACGAGGAGAGGTGAGAGGGGTTATGATGTGCCTAGGGCCACATAATACCTACTTCCCTTCAGGCTGGAGGTTGCCGACCGCTGGCTTGAAGTATAAAAATGAACTGGTTATAGACGCACAAAAATATTTGAAAGAAAAATCTTGGCACCATTTGTCATTGTCCTGTTTTAAAGGGAATGCTGATATAATCATCATGATACAAACTTCTTGATTCCCTGTGTGATCCAGTTACAATAGGATGTTACATTTGGATGTTATATTTGATTTTGTGCATGGTGATGATGTTGCATCGCATGCATTATTAGTCTGTTGTCATGAATTGTAAATTTTTTTTGTTTGTTTCGTTGCTCAGGTAACATGGATTATGATCTATTCTGCAATGCAATATGACTGACGCATTCGTGACCTGAAGGACTGGTGGTGACGTGTGTGGTGGCACAATTCTTCCATCCATCTGCGTTTAGGGCAAGGTGAAATGGACACGTGAAAGCATGTGGAAGTGGTTCTATTCATTTTTTTGTCACTAGCACATCACATGTCTTATACACGTTGCATACAATAAATCTACAAGTTTTTTAGAGATGTTCGGCTCTGTGTTGTGATTTTCAAGACTTCGTTACAAAGCTGTGTGTTGGGAAACCAGCATGCAAGGCCTACTCTTGTGTTCTGGTCAAGCAGGGATGGAAAGGCCACTGCATATTGAGAAATGTATTGAAGGCACATACAGACAACTGCTGTAATTTCTAATTTTATTGAATAGTGAGCCTTGTACAACATTTGTCTGTACCATGTTAGATGAGATTGTGCCAGTGCTTTTTCTTTTGTTAGCGCCAGAACATAGTTTGTAAGGTGTGGTGCTCAATTTTGTAATATGCCACTAACTTCCGAAATATGTTCAGTAAAATACTGAGCAAGCATACCCATCCAAGCAAGTGCCACTGTCCCCTTTTCAGGAAATTTGACATATCCTCTAATGACAGAGCAAGCATCACCTCCAGCCCTCCCACCATTTTTACTGCTTCTTTCACTGTTGTTACTTGCAGGACAGAGGCTAACAATAACAGTGAATACATGCCTCTTCAATAAACCATTTCATTAGAAGCATGTGTGGCTCTTCAGTGCCATCTTGAATTTTGATTCGTTACTGAGCAGTTCTTCCTTCCTGAGACTCCTATTATCTTTCACCGTAGGGGGGAGTGCCTGCTCGGATTTTTCTGTAATGTGCAGATGCCCCAAAAGTAAAATCAAGTATGTAAGCTGTGGCCAAACTGGGCAAAACTTCATGCCAGCGCGCTATATTGGCAGAGATGCTGTAGATGAAGAATGAAGATGTATATGGTTGACCTATCCCAGTATTTTGAAGTTCGCTTTATGACTAGCTCAAGTAAAGCAGCACTGCTACCACCACTGCATGTCGGGGGCAGAAATGGTGGCATTCGTGGCTATGCAGAAAGTGTATAGTTCAGAGGATCTCTTGTGACATAGGCAAGCAAATGCATAAAGCATTGAAACTGCCCCTGATGAGTAGTGATAGTAGGAGTGTAGATTTGCTTGAGCTGCTGATTAGGTGAGCATCAAAATATTTGGGTGGGACAGCCAAATGAGCTGACGCTCTCTTGTTATCTACTGATAAAGGGTGCACTGGCATGTAGTTTTGCCTAGTTGAGTCGCAGCTTGGGGGCTCTGTTTTACTTTCGGGGTACCTATACTAGGGTAAAAAAATGTAGAGGATGACATTCTAGCTGTTAGAAAAGTATATTTGCCAAAACAGTGCACATTGATTGACTGATATGTGGGGTTTAACGTCCCAAAACCTCCATGTGATGAGAGACGCCATTGTGGAGGGCTCCGGAAATTTTGACCACCTGAGGTTCTGCAACGTGCACCCAAATCTGAGCACACAGGCCTACAGCATTTTCGAAAGCCTTCATCGAAAAACAGTGCACACTGTACCTACTGACAGAAATCAGAGAGTTAAATTGAAGTTACATAGCCCAGATGTTTGTATAGCTCTTGAATAGTTAGTTAAAACCTCCACCATTATGAAGGGGCGTAGGTGAATATTTGCACTCAACCAGAAGCATTAATTTCTGTAACTTGTCGCACCTCTGCAAAAATTGCTTTGGCAGGCCTGCTCACCAAGGAATTTGCACGACACCATTGTTAGTGGCAACAAAGACATCCCATGTTTGCACACCCTTAGAAAAGTGTGGACTGATTATATATATTTGCAAAGCTGAGTTCATATCCAACAGTTTGCATGCACGGAGATACTCATGTGGAAAACATGTGCAAGTTTTACGACTGTATTCTTGTATAGGCTTAACCTTAAATCTTCAAATGTCTTGACATCTGTAAGTGAGACATCTTCTTCTTCTTTAAAACTTTATTTTTTATCCTGTACATGACGCGAATGTGTCAAACTGGCTATTCCCCTGACGGAACAGGGAGGCTGAGCCTCCTGGCCCTGTCGTGCGTGCATTGGACAGCCAGGATTTGATTGTCATAAGCTGATGGTCTGATGGTTTCAAAGCGTTCACACTTAATACCGGGCCCCAGTGAACTGCAGTCCCAGAAAATGTGGTCTAATGTGCATGCATTTTCGTTGCAGGCTTTGCATGTAATTTCTATTTCTTCCACTCCATACCACTCACTGATTTGAACCGGTGAATAGTATGATTTTGTTTGTAGTTGTCTAAGTGTTATGGCCTGTGCTCTGTTTAAGTTTGCAGGGGGTGCGGATAAATTCTGCCGAGATAGAAGTGTTTAGCGATTTCATTATACGTAGTGAGCTTATCTTTGTGTAGTGGAATCAATCCAGCGAAGCTGGGGCCATTTGTAAAAGCGTGCCAGTCGTTAAGATCGCAGGCAACGCTGTTGGCCGACTCGTTTGGATTGACTCGTAGGCCTTCGATTTTACCTATGCGTCCGGGAAACCAGTAAATGTACCTAATATCCATGCTTTTTTATTGTACTGACCGCTCTGGCCACCTGTGGAGCAACCCTTCCCCTGCTAAAAGCAGTGATTGCCTGCCTGGAGTCGCAATAAAATTCCGTGCAATTATTCTTCGTTAATGCCATGGCTATCACTACTTGCTCTGCGATCCCGGGTTTATTGTTGTTAATTGATGCAGCATTTGTGCAGTTCCCTTTGTGATTTACTACGACTGCTGAGTAGCTTGGTCGGCCCCTAAACTCTGCAGCATCCACAAAGCAGGCGCCCTTCCCTGCTCTGTCTAGTCTCTGAATCAAAGTATTAGCGCCAGCCCCCCCTCCTTCTATGATTATAGGTAGGGTGTAGGTTTTTAGGTAGCGGAGCAACCACTATATAATTTGTAATCTGTTCCTGTAATTCAATGTAGCTTTCACTTGCTATTGTGGGATTGATCTTAATTTTATCAAGAATGACCTTGCCTGTTTTAGTTGAGGAAAGTTGTATTAGCTGTGATGTTCTTTGTGCTTCTGCTATTTCAGTTAGGGTATTGTGATTACCTAGGTCTAACAGGCTGCTTGTACTACTGCGCATAGCTAGGCCAAGCGCTTTCTTGACTACTTTCCTGATAGCAGCGTCCAACTTTAGTGCTTAGTATTGCGACCGGTTATACGTTGCCGCTGAATATATGACATCACTGAGGACGAAGCAGTTGACAAGCCGGAGGAGATTGTTCTCCTTCATCCCTCTATGTTTTCCTGCAAGTCTTTTGATTACTCTGTACGCATTCTCTGTTTTGAGCATGATATTTTTAAGCGCTGTGTTGTTCCCTCCTTTCGCATCGATAAAATATCCCAGGACTCTGGGATAAAATATCCCAGGACTAGTGGCTAAGGTACTCAGCTGCTGACCCGCAGGTCGCGGGATCGAATCCCGGCTGCGGCGGCTGCATTTCCGATGGAGGCAGAAATGTAGGCCTGTGTGCTCAGATTTGGCTGCACGTTAAAGAACCCCAGGTGGTCGAAATTTCTGGAGTCCTCTACTACAGTGTCTCTCATAATCATATGGTGATTTTGGGACGTTAAACCTCACAAATCAATCAATCAATCAATCAATCTCAAGACTCTTATCTCATTCACTCTGGGGATTTTGTCCTCATTGGTGGTGAATAATTTGATCTTGCATTTGGACAGTGGTTGTCAACGTTTTGGTCTTCTCCTTTACTTCCGGTACAATAGTAGCTTCGATTTGTGTGAGGAGCATCTTAGCCCCGTGGGCTTTAGGTATTCCTCCACTGTCCCGACTGCTTGATCTAATACATCCTGTATTTGACCATTGCTTCTGTGTGAGCACCGAATGGTGAGATCGTCAGCGTAAACAGTGTGTTCAATATTTTCTATCTTATTCAAAGCTCTGAAGAGACCTATTATGCATACGTTAAACAGTACTGGAGAAAGATTGGAACTTTGTGGAGTGCCCTTATCCCCAAGTTGTAGTCATTCCGTTTCATTGTCTCCCACTCTAAGCTTCGCAGTACAGTTCCGAAGAAAAGATTTTACGTATTCCTATAGCCTCTCCCCAAGTCCCAGATGCACGATTGTGGATAAAATATATTCATTTATCACGTTATCAAAAGCTTTTTCCAAGTCGAGTTCTAGAATGGCTTTGGTGGTTCTAGAGTGTCGGTCCAATATGTGATGCTTGAGCTGTATCATAGCATCCTGTGTGGACAGGGCTTGTCTAAAGCCAATCATATTGTGTGTGTATTTGTTAAAGTGGTTTTTCAGCCTGTTTAGGATAGCATTTTCAGCTACTTTACCTACGCACGTTGTAAGGAAAATCGGTCGCAGGTTATATAAGGTTGGTGGTTTTACTGGCATTGGGATTAAGATCACTTGTGGCGCTTTCCACTCCCTGGCACTGTGCCAGTAGTCCATGCCTCGTTGATGAACTCTGTTAGCTGCTCGGTCAAGGGTTCATCTAGGTTTCTGAGTACTTTGTTTATTACACTTTGTTTATCTAGACCTTGTACTTTGTTTATTACACTTTGTTTATCTAGTACTTTGTTTATCTAGACCTGGGGGAGATCTTCTGTTTAAATCATTCAATACTCTTCTTACCTCTGCAGTCGTGAAAGGCTTGTCTAAATCTTGCTGTGGCATACTTTTGTATGTAACGGTACAATTGCTTATTCCACCCTTGTTCAACAGGAGATATTTCTGGATCAGTTCTTCCATGACCGTCCCAATGTCCTTGCTTTTGAGAGCCATATATATGACCCTTACAAAGTTGCGTCTTTGATTAGTCCTAGTATTCTCTTCATCAAGAAGATGTTTGACTAATTTCCATGCTTTCCCATTTCTAAGTTGTTCGGCACTTCGTTCACAAAATTCATTCCATTGTTGTTGGTTTAGGTATGAGCAATATTGCTCAGTATCTCTGTTAAGGCTGGCAATCTGTTTTCTTAGATTCCTGTTTAATCGGCTAAGTTCCAATACTGTGCTAGATTCTGCTTTTTCCTGATCATGTGCGCTAGTTTGGCTTCCATAACCTCGGTATTTATGTCAGTAATAATTTTCTTCGAAGCTTTTTTTATGTCATCTTTAATTTGACTGGTCCATTCGTTAAAGGAGCACCGACATCAGATTTATTCATGCCAAGATTTTTGCATCAGTGATTAGCTATAGATCCCGTAGCAGTGATTCGCGACCTAAAACGCAACAGAGAGATGAATAATTATCACTTTTATTGATTTATATCACTGGTATCTAGCACTATTCAAAACGGCCGGCAATCCCGCCATTTCTAGCGCCAGAAGTTTCTAGCGCTTCCTCGTGGTCACCTCCAGATCACGCCACACCTTCACAGAAAAGTGACGTCAAGGCTCGTTCACACCGAAGGCGAGGTGGCCAAAGCGGCGAGGGGGCAAGACGGAAAATGGCAGAAACCTCCTCTCCAGGTGGCAAAAGCGGGAGAAAAACCAGGTGGC
Source organism: Rhipicephalus microplus (assembly GCF_043290135.1). Lineage (NCBI taxonomy): Eukaryota > Metazoa > Arthropoda > Arachnida > Ixodida > Ixodidae > Rhipicephalus > Rhipicephalus microplus. Next base: position 109,325,077 of record NC_134710.1, on the reverse strand, counting down.
AAGGGCGATCGCTTTCAGAGCAATTTTTCGCTGCCTGCCGAGACTCGCCGCTTTGCCGCAGTCAATCAGAATGCCACTCAGCGGAGGTGCGGTGGTGGGGCGGGTGTACGTTTGAGAGAAGCACTGACACGTCATAGCGACACGTGCGCAAAATCGCGACATGCCCGCCTCTTCTGCCGCGCGGCCAGACGAAGGAGGCATGCGGTCTGAACAGGTTCACGCACTCCCCGCTTAGGAAATCCCGCTTCGCTGCGCCGCCTTCGGTGTGAATGAGCCTTCAGGCTCAGCTGCTCTGCAAACATTTCGTCTGCTAGACACACATTCAGTCATACCTTGTCACCTGCATTGCTGTCGTTGCCGTACAAAGTGTCGACTGGGGCTCTATACGATAGTCTGGAGCTTGGAATCCCCGCGATTCCCGAAGTCACGAATTGTTTTTGCTTCGATCGAACTTTTGCAGAACATTGATTCCGTAATGGACGCCATTCCAAGCAGCACTGCAGAGGTACCCGAGGATACACGCTTCAGCCATGTTCGCTCGTGTGTCTTAGTTGGCTATATTGGTGTGTTTTGGCGTGCAAATCATGCAGGTATACGCAGAGAAATCAATGCAACGTAGTTATCACGAATGAGCATCAGAGCAGAATAGGTTTCCTGCTTGCCGAGTTCTTTTTTGCAGCTCCAGATGGCCCCACTTATCCTGCCCCTCGCGGTTAACACAATATTGCCACTTTTACGTGAACGCAAATTCTACGAATTAACTAAAATTCAATGATACCTGTGTGTTACTTGTTAGCGATGATATCTGACTATACGGTGTTCAACTTTTGATAGCTTGTGATCGTGTTTATGTGTAACACATACCGGATATGGAAAGACACCCTCATTTCGCTTTTTACGTGCTTCGAACTAGACGACTGCAACTTACCTGCAACTGACAGCAATTCCCCGACGTGCTGACCGACAAGCACACATTTAATCATGTTCTTTTCTTTTGGCGTTCCTTTAAAGGCGGTTTTTATCTTGATAATTTCACCTTGAAATCATTTATCTTGAAATCATTCAAACCGGTGCAATGAAAATCAGACGCGACGAGCTACGGCCGGGCTAGACTGCACCTGCGCGCGCTAGCCCTGCCCTAGCCCGGCCGTGAATGAGCGAGTGCTTTTCTGCACTTCGGAACTAGTCGGCGCCATGATAAGAACACTCGGATCGTACACATCATTGCTACTAGGGCATCGTCACTCAGGATGGTATTTTGGAATGTATCACACGTAGCACTAGTGTTGATGTCAAAGGGCAGTCTATTTTTCGTTTTTTCTCCTTTGCTTTTTTATGCTATTTGACATCGAATTAAAATAACTTCCATGTGACGTATGCCGTTCAAATTTGGCCAATAAGACCTATGCATACCGAGCGATCCAATAATGGGTACATCTTGATCTTGAAATTTAATGTCAGTGCTCCTTTAAGGTTTTGTGGGGTGGCAACGCCTTGTCTTTGGGATCTGGATCTGCGAAACACGTCCCAGTCAACAAGCGAGAATCGTTTCGTTCTAGCACAGGCGATTTTCGTGGTGATCTCCAGGACATAACGGTCGCTCCTGAATTTTATTCCTGTATTTACCCACTTGATGTTCTCTATGTTTTGGGTGAACGTCAAGTCTGGTGTAATGTTTCTGCAGACTGAGTTGCCAATTCTAGTTGGAAATGCTTTGTCAGTTATTAGCATTAGGTCAAGTTCATTTGCATGGTTCCACAGATTTCTTCCCTTGGGCTGCGTTGTAATATATCCCCATAGGCGATGTCGTGCGTTGAAGTCACCGGCAATAATTAGTGGACTGCTACCAGCGATCTTGGTTGTTTTTTCAAACAGTTTTCGGAAGTGCGACTTGTGTATAGGGTTGCTGTAAACGTAAAGAATAAAGAGGCTGTTACTCCTTTGATTCTTCCGTGTTGGTATGACAATCTCTACCGAGAGGTGCTCCATGTCTTTCGTGCTGTATTCTAGGTCATGTGTAATATATGTGTTTCTTTTTGACCAGAGTGTACAGGCCTCTGCCAATAGATTGGGACTTTATTGCCTTGTAGCCCGTGAGTATAATGTAACCGTTGCCAGTTTCTTGCAGTGCTATTATATCTGGCTTGTAAACTGATGTGTGCAAGTATTGCTTGAAGCGAGACATGAGAATGTAACGTTCACTGCCTGGTTCCAAATTTTTCTGGAGCATTCATTTTTAATAATCTATTGTTTGCCAAGGTTGCTTTCACACATGTGCAAGTGCTGTACTGCAAACAGAGTCAAAGACTCTTCCCGAAAATCATACATTGCATTGCCTGTTAAAAAGTATAGGCTACTAGAGGACAAGAAAACTGTTGAAGAAGGGTGCTCACATGCAGCATTAATTGTCTATGCAATTGCAATGTTGTGTGGCTTAGAACCTTTGCCCAGCTCATTGAGGTGTCACGGCTTTATTATTCATCCTGCTTCAATCGAACTGAGCATGCTAGTGGGCTATGATAAATGAATAGCTTTTTCAGTTTATTTGCACATTGGCGAGATGGCACTTGGTGGCATGTCAGCAAGCAGAAAGGCCACAGTGAATTGATAGGCTTATTGCGAAGCTCTTTGAGCATTGTAATGTTTTGTAGTAACTGCAAGTTCACTATAAATAGAACTATTATAAATGAGTGCTGTTGTATACTTAACCTTTGTGAGTGCTCATTCACACGTTATTTACTTTGGCTTATTATTGTGAGAGGAGCACCCAACGTGGCTGCAACGATAGGTAAGAACTGTGAATACCGGTAACTGCAGAATGTTTGGGTGTCTTTGTAATCATCATCATCATCAACCTGACTACATGTACTGCAGCACAAAGGCCTCTCCTATGTTCCGCCAGTCAACTCAGTCCCGTGCTTGCTGCTGCCAATTTATACCCGCAAACTTCTTAATCTCATCTGCCCACCTAACCTTTTGTTCCCCCCTAACCCGCTTGCCTTCTCTAGAAATCTAGTTAGCTCCCCTTAATGACCAGTGGTTATCCTGTCTACGTGCTACATGCCTGGCCCATGTCCATTCCCTCTTCTTTATTTCAACTATGATATCCTTAACCCCGGTTTTGTTCCCTAATCTACTGTGCTCTCTTCTTGTCTCTTAAGGTTACACCTACCATTTTCCTTTCCATTGCTCGCTGCGTCGTCCTCAATTTAAGCTGAACCCTCTTTGTAAGTCCCCAGGTTTCTGCTCCGTAGCTAAGTACCGGCAAGATGCAGCTGTTATATACCTTCCTCTTGAGGGATAGTGGCAATCTACCTGTCATAATTTGAGAGTGCTTGCCAAATGTGCTCCACCCTATTCTTATTCTTCTAGTTGCTTCAGACTTGTGGTTCAGCTCCACGGTTATTACCTGTCCTAAGTAGACATTGTCTTTTACAACTTCAAGTGCACTATTACCTATCTCAAAGAGCTGTTCTCTTCCGAGGTTGTTGTAGATTGCTTTCATTTTTTTCAGATTAATTTTAAGACCTACTTTTCTGCTCTCCTTGTCCAACCCCGTAATCATGAGTTGCAATTCGTCCTCTGAGTTGCTCAGCAATGCAAAGGCATCTGCGAAGAGCAGGTTACTAAGGTAGTACTCTCCATTAACTCTTATGCCTAACTGTTCCCATTCTAGGCCTCTAAAAACCTCCTATAAGCACACTGTAAATAGCATTGGGGAAATTGTATCCTCCTGCCTTACACCCTTGTTGATTAATATTCTGTTGCTTTCTTTATGAAGAACTATGGTAGCAGTTGATCCCCTGTAGATATCTTTCAAGATGTTTATATATGCTTCGTCGACACCCTGATTCCGCAGTGTCTGCATGACTGCTGATATCTTTGTAATATTCGCTATTTATTGTCCCAAGACCAACTGAGGGGGCATTGGTATAACTGTCATCATTGATGTGATGTATCATCAGGTGTGAGCAGCATGTGACATGACTCGCCGTGACATGTGCCGTGTTGAAGGCATGCTGAAGAAAAGTAAAGTCAATATTTTACTTGTTATGCTGAAATGAAGGAATGCTTCACTACCCTGTGTCCCCCCCCCACCCCCCCACATACACAAAAAGGTTACAAGCTACCATTACTGCAAAAAAAAAAAAAAAATGCATGTGGCTTCTGCCATTACATCATGGTCAGAAATTTTGATCCGAGCATTTTTGCTGGAAGAACCGAAAGTAACAATTTTAAAAAGCTTTTATTCATGTTTCACACAAAACCTTTTCACCAAAACAAACCATTTTACCCAAAAGAGTTATTTGATGTAAACACTTTGCTCAAGTATGCCGAAGCTTAGTAATATCCATCTTGGTAGGAAGTGCACAACTTTTCCACAGGAACACAAGACACAAACGATCTACTTCACCTAAACGTTTATTGCAAATGTCAGAGTACTATATAAAGGGATGAAAAAAGAAAAAGTAAAAGACAGATCAAAAGCTCACGTGCAGTGCTGTACATTACTTATTCATTATTATCAATCACGCCACTCGTACTATTAATGTACAGCACTGCACGTGCGCTTTTGTTGTTCTGCCTTTTACTTTTTTCCTCTTTCACCCTTTTATATACTCTGACGTTTGTAATAAACATTTAGTTGAAGTTAAGCGCTTGTGTCTTGTGTTCCTGTGAATAAGTTGTGCGCTTACTACCAAGATGGATTCATACCAACTGGCCCGATGTAATTGTTCATTGGTAATATCAGTAGCCTAAAGTTGCCTGAAGAGTGACTTGATGGCCTCTTAACTCTGTAGAACAAGGTGACGCCATTGCTATCATTTTGACTTTAAACACAAGATGCAATTTCTTCATGCTCTTTGCTATAAAAAAAGAAAGAAAAACTGAGAAAATGCTTTGTTTAATTTCTAATAAGTTCACAGTAATTCTGACTATGCTTCTTCGACTAACAAAATGAGTGTGTAAGTTTTGTAGGAATAAAGAAATGCTTAAATGTCATAGTTTGAGAGAAAGAAGTATTTGACACACAAATGTTTTAAGAAGGGAAAAGAAGAAAACCACCTGTTTGTTGCATGAAATCACAAAGAAATCCATACGGATTTCTCCTACAGAAAGGCCTCTTAGTTTCCGAAAAATTCGTCCTGGTGTGGGGTTCGAACCTGCGATCAACGTCTTTCCGGGGTGGTCGCTGTGCTGATTGAGTTAACCAGGAAGCTAGCAATCGACAGCACGAAGGCAAATTCGACAACTTGAAGCACATGGACACAAGTATTGCGAATGAATTCTGTGGAAACCCGCAAGGTGGCTGAAGGGTTAAGAAAGAGAAAGAAGACAACCACCCGTTTGTAGCACGAAGCCTCAAAGAAATCCATACAAATTTGCAATACTTGTGTTCATGTGCTTCGAGTTGTCGATGAATTCGCCCTTGCCCTGCTAATTGCTAGCTTCCTAGTTAGCTCAATTGGTAGAGCGACCGCCCCGGAAAGGTGTTGGTCCGGGGTACAAACTCTGAACCAGGACAAATTTTTCGGCAACTAAGAGGCTTTTGTTTCTGAGAAATCGGTATCGATTTCCCTGTGGCTTTGTGCTATAAATGATTGGTTGTCTTTTTTACCTTTCTTAACCCTTCCGCCACTTTGCAGGTTTCCACAGAACTCATTCGCAGTACTTGTGTTCGTGTGCTTCGAGTTGTCCACAAATTCGCCCTCGTGCTGTCAATAGCTAGCTTTCTGGTTAACCGAGTTGGAAGAGCGACCGCTCCGGAACGGCGTTGGTCTTGAGTTCCAACCCCGGACCAGGACGAATTTTCGGCAACTAAGGGGCTCTTCTGTCTGAGAAACGTGTATGGGTTTCATAAATTTTAAAGCTTTATGAATACGTTGTGAGGTGTTCCGAAACAGTTTTTATCTGCCAGCCCAAGTTGTTCTTTAGAGCACACTGGCCGAGATTTCACACGCCTCAAGTTATTCATATGGAGAGCTTTCTTGACAACTTAAGTGTCGACACCAGTGCTGTATCTCCAATCAGTGATAGCAACAGCTCTATCAAAATACAGTTTGATGAAATTTTTCTAAAACAAGCAAAACTAATGTCGGACCGCATTTTAAATTATATTCTGAGTGATTATCTGGTTCATTCACCAATAAAGACAGTCATTGCAACGGGTGGTTCGCAAAATCAAGAAAAATGTGGAATTAGGATATTCGCTCCTAAGCTATATTGGTCATTTTCTCTATGCATTCCAGATTTTGTACCCATTTTTGTAGCAGGATTTCTTTGCAATAATTTTAGCTCTTTGCAAATTAACAGCATCAACTAGTTCGGCCATAATTTTAACTGATTCGCTGTCGGTGTGTTCTTCTCTCACTGCAAATCATAACTCCCAAGTGCTGAGTACTTTCAAATCATTAGTTTCACCGTATATGCTTTTGGTTAAATTGGTTTGGGTACCAGGACATAAAGAACTCTTCCTCAATAAAATGGCGGATGCCTTAGCTAAGTCATTGTTAAATGGCCGGTTATTCACATATTACCAGCACCTAAATAATTATAAATGCTAGATTTAAGAGGAAAATGGTGATAGGAGAATTAGCTTTTTCAACACCTAAATTTTAATTTCAACACCTTAATCATCGTTGAAATAGTAAAATATGTCACACGCGTACAGTTGAAGTTGCAATCAGGCTGAGGTGTCAAACTTCTTATGTAAATTTTTGTTTGCACAGAGCTGGTCTGGCTGCTTCCCCCATTGTTGGTATTGTGGAGTCTGTTGCATTGCTGCTGTTGCATTACCGTCTGTTGATACACTGCATTGTGCAAAATGACATTAGATGCCGTCTTCCGTTTCGTAAGATTGGAGTTAAACACTCCAAATGTATTTTCTTTGGGGGCTTTGTCTCTAGGATTCAGTGACGGGAAAGCTGCCGAGGCCTGGCAGGAGTTTATTAAAGCTTCAAAGTGATCCAGACTGTAGAACATATTATTACTCCTAACTTACTTTTTTTCCCAAATTGCTTCATTTATTGAAATCCTTATTGTTGCTGCAATTATCTGCTTCATTTTCTATATCCGTTACCTCTAGTTGTAAATTTCTCATATAGCATTTTTTTCCTTTATCCCTCTCATTAGTTTAAAAGACGTGAGCTCATAAATTAACAGTATTTCGTCTGAACTACCCGGTTCTTGGCCAATCCCTCAGCGTGTGTGTGTGCCACAGATTCCAAGCTCTTTCTTCCTTCTGTTACAGCGTATTAGAACAGGCTACTTCTGTTGAACCGCCGTGGACCAATGCTCTGCTTGAACAAATATTCTAAGTAACGCGTCGCCGGTAACGCCGTTACGCGCGATAGCCGTGCCGCCAACACAACTACCCTGCATCCACCTACCGGCACGGGTAACAAGGTCTTCATGCAACTAAGATGAAACTAAATTTTTAGTTCACAATAGAATTTGATGACTGGCAGTTTGTTTTATTGAACAAATGATTGTCCAATTGTTTGCGTTTGACTGCCAGTTGCTGCGAGCCTACACTTCGAAGATGGCAGCGCTCACGAGTTGTGCTCGGAGCACTTTGAACAAATGCTTTCAAATTAGGCTAGGATCTGTCGCGAAGGGTATGTACAAATATGCTTCCATGTTGTTATAAAGGGCCTAATTATTTGAGGAAACCGCAAAAACGATGTCTATTTTGATTTGGTAGTGCTAACCGCTGTTTACCTGGTCGGAGCGTTGGAGAGAGCGCCGACCTTGCTCAACTGCCAGGAGTAAACTGCTGTGGTAATTAAAAGAAAAAAAAAAAGGCTCAGATGCCTTATATGATGTTACCTTATGAAAGATGCCTTTGGCTTAATCTTTCGCCTGCATCACGCACTTTAGGCGTGCCCTAGCAGCATTGATGTCGTCGAACACGGTTTAGTAATTTGAACAGCACCGGGGTATTTTATAAAGTCACGGGTGCAGAAAATATCAGGCACGTAAGTTCAATACTTTTACGATTAAGTAGAAATTTAAATTTCATTGCAGTTTTCCGGGCGCGTCCTTGACAATATAGAAATGGAAAAGGAAGTTAGTTTAGGTATCGCGTTCTCAAAATTTCGAGTTTCCGCGGTACAAAACATCATGTTATTTAAGAAGTACTTCTTACTGCAATGATGCATTTTTAGGTGGAAATCGCAGTTACAGTTCCGTCGTGCCCTTTGCTGGCCTTGAACGAAGAAATTTAAGAAGACAGTGCTTGTGCGATTCTCTGCACGCCCTATGTCAGCAAAAGTGAATATCTACATTTTCTCGCGTAACTGCTTGCATATTGCAAGTAACGTGAGTGCCGACGAAATAGAATGGTAATATGACGGCATATTTTTTCACTGGCCTTTTTGTTTTTATTTCTGTTGGTTCTAGTTGTACAGTCATCCCGAGGTGCAAGTAAAAAGCCAAGGAAATCGATAGGAGTGCTGCGGGACCATCACTGGAGGGTCGCGTGAGTATCGGCGTATATTTTAACCCACTTGTTTTAGAATTGAACAACATGTTCAATATCAAGATTTAAATAGACATGTATCCTTCCTCCCCTCAACTACTCTTACGTTACAAACACACGGCATCAGCCTATTAGACGACTTGGCAATCTGAAGCAAGGGCTAAAGCTTGACATTTTCAAGCTCTTATGGGACCGTCGTGTCTTATGATAAGTACAGTGCGGTCCACTGTTAAAGGGAACATGCGAGTGCGTCGCTGGTGGTCCACGCAGCGCTAGCTGCTGTTGAGAGCTCGAAATGCCGTGCATGAGCATTTCTTTCATGAAGGTGCTGTGTGCCCCGCATCATCTGCTACTTCTGTGCCCATGAAATGGGCATGCGCTAGCGAGCCATGACTTTTTTTTACTTTTCGTATTCACACTGTAAATCGACTCGTACCAACTTAGTCCATCGCTTCTTTAATAAACTGATATTTCATGGTTGCAAAGGCCAGCTTAGAATGTTCGCTGCATAGTCTTATCTTTGATCAAAAGTGACCATTTGCAGCAAGGAGTATGTGAAAAACATGGCGGGCTTAACAGTGAGAGCTTGTGAAAAATTGCAGCAATAAGTAAAACCTTACATTTTTTATGCTTTTTGGAAATCCGACGAGCAGGAGGCACAATGGCAGCTGGATAAATTGCACTGCAAAAATATGGAACCGCTTTCCAACACTTACATGGTCAAAAGCAATGAAGAACCCATGAAACTGGGCGCGCACCGCCTTTACAATGCTATGTGCAGGCGGCGCATTTACAAATCTCACCGCCAGTTAGCACCACACGGCCCTCCGGCCACAAGCTCGCGTGTTATTTTGAACGGTGGACCGTACTACACATCTGGGAAATGAAACTAAGTGGTTTGTAGAAAACGAAGAGATAGCTTCCTGATACATAACTTGTAAGAGATGTCAGTTCCAGTCTTTCGTCCGCCATTACTGAGCACCCAGAGCACGTGAGTCTCGGTGACAGCGCCGTGTTTACATTCGTGCGGCAGATTGTGTGGTGTAGTGCGCATGTTTGATTGTTAGCCTTGCCCCGTGTGACAAAGAATTGTTCAGAACTTTATGCAGCTTGCAGCGATGCAGTGTTGAATGGCTAACTAGGGTCCTCCGTGTCTGCAGTGTCCGAGGCCATGTCGTTGCTGGTTTTGGGTGGAACGACTTTGCACAAGATTTGGAAACATCACTTGCCTTTTATGAAATGACACCCACATGCTCATATGTTGTTCAGTCTTGATGTCCTTCCTGTTTATGCGCGCATAAGCCATGTGCTTCACTTTTCCGACAGCTCTTTCGTGTGGTCACTTGGGTTTGTGATCACCTTTGGCAAACAGTATGTGCCTCCTTCTGCTCACTTTTTATTTTATTTACACTTCTCGTACGGCAGTCAAATATCGCACAAATCGCCATTCACGGGAAATGCGATAGCTGCACAGCTTGACTCGGTGTCGTCTCCTACAATGTGCTCGGTGATGGCGGCGAATATGCCAAGATAGTATCCCAGAGTTTCCTGGCGTGATGTACTTGTAAGATATGTATTGTAGTACCGGCATGTCGGAGACGAGTGTTTACGACATCACAAGAATGTGATCAGAAAACTGCATGCAAATTCTGCATGCCCATATTGAGGTGCAAACTCCACCAACATTCAGGCCCTGTTTTTGTCCCATAAAAGCAAGCTAACCACAACCTTAAATATACTACATTGACATGAACATCGTCATAGCTGCCATGTTGAAATACCTGTGCATTAAAAAAAACTGCACCCATGAGGTCACTTGCGAGTTATCATTTAAATAAATTGTTTGTTTGCTTTTAGGCATGCTGCTATTTTTCGGGAATCTTTAAGTCAAGGTCTTTTATTTTAAACACAAGATGGATGAGTAGGAAATTGCATGTTAATAAATGTCTAAAGTAGAACTGGCACAGAAATTTAAAGTAAAGATTGCTTACTTTATCTGTTGGTGTTGTTGGTGTATTTCCCGTGAAATATGCAAATAACAAACAAATATAACAAAGTTCTATTTGATTTTGAGTACTGTGGTTTTTGTGGCAAATACTAGCATGAAGTGTGTCATATGAAGTAGTCAACATGCTACGATTGGTGCCTAGTGTGACATGAATAGGCATTGGAACATAGAAATGAACTTGTGCTGGAGCAACAATATCAGTGCAAGCATTATTTTTGCCTCATCTCCCTTCTTAGGCCGAAAAGGTCTTCACATTATTCTGTTCAATTTCTATCAGTAGTTTTTCCATGTACCTAGACTTGAATGCAAGTAAACAAAAACCCGAGATGTTCAAAATAATTTGTATACCAGCCGTTGCGATGCTCCTCATAATCATATCTTGGTTTTGAAATTTTAAACCTAGTATTTAATTAATTAAAACTTTGAGTGGATCATAGGAGGCAAATGGAAAACTTAGAACAGCAAGTAACTGAATAGTTTTATAGTATGCTGACTGAAGTCTCATGCAGTATATAAAACGTGTTTTTTTTTTCTTTTAAAGGGCCCTCCAACACTTTTGAAGCCCCTATTTTTTATTTGTGGTTTGAGTAGAGTGATGACTGGGCATAAAATTAGCATAGCTCTGAGTACCAATATCAAATGATTAGTATTTGATGACTAAATGAAGCCACTACATCGTTGCCAACCTCATGAGCACGTGGCGCTAGCCAGGACTATTGCGGGTGGAAATGACTCAGGGGAATGCAAGCCTTTGATTGAATATATATAATATCTGATGCAATCGTAGCCTAGCATGAAAATTAGGAATGCTACTAGGTTAGTTTTTCTTTTTCATGCTTTTTTATTGATTCTGTAATAGACGCTGTCGCAAGAAAAAAATCACAACTATGAAGCACGACAGAGGGGCTGCTTGCCACATTGCTTATGGATTTTTTCGCTTGCGTGGATCAGATGCCCATATGAAAGGCTTCTCTCTCTTCCATCCTATTGCTTCAGTATGTTTGTAGGCAGCCTCTTTCAACATCTGCTGCATGCTTTGATTGTTGTTGAAGAGGTGCAAGCAACCCCCTTCGTTGAACTGATGTTGCTGCACCCTTGTACTACTTCATCAATCGGCTTATTGAATAACCCACATAGGGCGAACCATGCTTCTGTCCCTTTGTAGGTCCTCGAATTCTCATCTAAAATTGAGAAGAGGTAGTGGCATGGAATTTTATTTTAATGTACAACAGACAAAGCTTCGCTTCAATGCTGTAGTGCTTGCTGAAAGTCAGGCTACAGGCACCATGTTTATTACAATGGCAATGGCATCAACAATATGTGGACAGGACAAGCAACAATGGTGTGCAAGCTTCCCATACGTAGGAGCTTTCAGCTCATTCCATTGGTGGTGTAGTGCAGTGTCACTAACGAGTGAAATGTTGTGTGAGACTATGTGGAAATTGAGTTGAGGGTAAGCATTGTTTTTTTGTTCTTGTGTTTTCAACTTTCTAGACTAAATAACTTTGGTCTGCGTGCCACTAGTGTAGTTATTCTGCTGCACTAATCGCTCCATACTTCTGTCTACATTATCCACGAGTAAAAAATGGGACGTTCAATGGTGCTGCACGGCTCCTTTAATGTCACCTATTATGGCATTTTACTTAGTGAACCATTATATGCAGAATGCATGTAAATTCCACTTTTATTGATACTAAAGCATACAGAGATAAAAGAAAAATGAGGACCTTGTGGGATCTGTCTCATTATAGGTATCATTTTTCATTCTGCACCATGCTGCGTAGTCCTGCATTTCTTCATGAGCGTCTTTGTTGTCCTTACGAATATGCTGGTACTACCAAAATGAACAACTACTTTGATGGCGTGGGCTAGCTGTTTTGTAGAAGCTACTCTGTAATGAGACACTTTACTCATCAGCTTGTGAAATATTGCACACCTCGAGAATCTTTAGGCTTTCCTTTGTACTTGGCTAGTGTAGCTTGTGGTGAAAACGAGGTAAATAAATATTTCCACATTGGCAGTGGTGGGCAACAAGTCAGCATCTGTGGTGCCATCTCTTGTCATGAAAAGCTGTTACAGGTCGAGGACGTCGGGAATACTGAACTACGGGGCTGTGGTCTGGTCTGACGAGGTCATCAAAGTACTGTGGCAAAAGATCGCACTACTTTACTTTCGACATCTTACGCAGCCACAGATGACTGCGCGCGTCAACACCCTGCACTGCAGCGTGTTAACGGGGGATTAGGTACCCAGGAGGGGCGGAGGGAGAGGGCAAGAGTTCCAGAGGTGAGATCACATGAAAACTATGTATATCTTTCACTTAAAGTACAGTAGTAAGTGGCCATTAACGATTTAGGAGTTCCTGCCGTATGTGCTCGGTTAATTTTTATTTTATGAGTAGGCCCCCTTTAGTAACTTTGCTAGATATACATAATTTTGCATAGACTTCAGAGACATATTGCCAATCTGAAATTCTTGTTTTTCTCACTAGGCTGTTAAGCGTTACCTTTAGCTTTTACATGTTCATCCCTGTTGAGGTTCTTGACAATATCCTTCAACCTGCCACCAATATTGTTGAATAGTGCAATGTTATTGCAATTATAGCGATACTCATTTCAGTACTGCACATTAGAAGATTAGGTAGCCTATCTTAAAGAGTGCTTTTAGAAAAATTTCCTATAAATAGCTTGCACTTCCAGTAATGGCCATCAACTAAGAACATATTGTGATGTGCCGCTCACCTGTTGGTTGAAGAAGAGCAGGACGGGTTGTCTTTTGTTTCTGCCATCTTGGCTACTGTAGTCTCAATCACTTTGTGTAAATATTGCAAATTCACCAGTCTTTTGTCATCTCCCCGTAACATCTTCGGTGGAGGTGCAGGGTACATTCGGCGCACACTACGGAACTTCGCAGCAGGTGTCTTCTTGGACAATTCATTCTGTCGATCCACCCCCAGCTATGCCAACCGAACCCAGCCACGTTGTTGTGATCCATCTGTGGGACCTTGGCACTTTCTGCGGCACTGATAAAGTGTTCTTCGAAAAGTGGCTGGCTGACTACAAGTGGGCCACCTAGACCAACTGTTGGGACTCAACTTTGATGCTGGCAAATGTAAGTCACTACCTCAGGGGAACGGCCAGTGTAAGGTTCGACACGCACGAGGAGGAGCTTACGAGTTGGGATGTGTGCAAAAAAAAAAAAAAAAGAAGAAAGATCTCTTCAAAAAAGCCATCGCACACCAACGAGCAGCCTAGAAAGAACTCTCGTGCCATGCACGAACCTCGACGAAGCCGTATTTGGTGTACATCCAAGATGTTTTAGCCTTGTGCTGGCAAATTGACAATCACGTGCCTGAAGCTGACAGTCAGCCACATTCTTAAAGGGGTGGTGCCACTATATTTGTGGCTTGCACGTTCTTTGCTGTGAGCATTTATTATAGCTTTGGGAAGCATGATACATGCACCAAGATTAATTTATTCTCTCTGAATAAATTAATATTGGCTTTGTTATGTGGAGAATTTTCGGTTTTGGTTTCTATGCAACGAAGTGGACTGTGATGTGGCAGTGTAGGTGGCTTGGTCAAGTGACCACACAAGAATGCGACGCACATCACGCTGATTATCGTCTGCTCTCGTGCAGATGTGCCACACAAGCACATGCAAAAACGTACAGCAGCCGCGATGCTCGACGGTACGTACGTAGTGGAGGTCTCCAGAGGTCTCTCACCTCACTGTAAAAAGTGCATGGGAGGTGGGTTAGGGGGTAGCCACTCGTGCAGTCACCTATGAGGGGGGGGTGCAAACACAGCCCAATGCATTGACATAATAGGGAGGGGGCGCTGCGACTAGGGGGGGGGAGGCAAAGTCAGGCACATAGGGACAGGGTGCGCTGCAACGAACCTTTGATCTGCTACGAACCACCAGATCTATAGTGAGCCTACGCTCACTACAGATCCGATGTGGTGTCACTGCAATATTAGTTGGCCTTGTTAGAGAGCTACGACAGCTCTGGATGCGCTTGTGATGGGCTTTGGTTGGGAGAATGAGCATTTAGGTTCACTTTGGAGGTGAATTTAAATATATTCTAAACATTTGCTGTATCCAACCGTTCGTGTGGAGTGTCCTAGCATACAGAGGAAACCCACAAGGGGCTAGCTTTAGCCTCGAAATTTGGCGACACCACCCCTTCAAAGGCATCGCTGATGATGCCTTTCACTTGCTAGTGTACAAGAACTGCTCCACCATTGGCGACATCATCAGGGAGTTCTGACGCTTTGAAGAAGCAAAAAGCCGTTGAGTTACACAGCAATTTACTCGGCTCCCTAACATGGTCACCTCGTCATCGGGCGAAGACGTCTAGCTCCAGCCACCCAGTATTGAAAACTTCCTGTGCTTTGTGCCACTAGAGATCGAGGCAGCATCCCCATCTGTTCCGCTGGCACATTCCTACGAGGAGGCCCGTCCGACAGTGTCATTGATCTAGGTCGCTGTGCGCAAAGAACTGGCTAACACAGGTATCCAGCCCATATGTGCTCCAAGTCATCCCGCGGTCAGCCCTGTTCCATCCTACTGCGCACCACCGACCTCTTCTCAACAACATGATCTGAACCAGTGGCGTACATGGGATGACAGGCCAATATGCTTCAACTGCAATGGGGTAGGTCACATTTCGCACTATTGTCGCTATCGACGGCCATCGTCTCCTCGTGCACTGTACTGTGCCGAGGACACTTGATCTTTACTGTATCATGCCCCCAAGGAACCACCACACCCTGCTAAGAACACTCGGTCTTCACGTTATCACGCCTGCCAGGATCCAGAGAATCTTAATGCTTGAACCTCAGCCCCACGTTAGAACCGCTTGCCGTCCCCACAGAACCAGCAACGTTTTTGGTCTCCTTTGCCTCGTTGCTGACCTTCGCTGTACCCTCGTCGTCCCTCCTCGGGAAACTGACCAATGCAGCTGCCGGAGGTCATGCTCTGTTGACCTTGGCTACCCGACAAAACATTTCGGACATGGAAGTGGATGCTGTGCCTGTTTCGGGGCTAATCAACACTGGGGCCCAATTATCTGTCATGAGCGCCTACCCTTATCATCACCTCTGCAAGGTCTTTACGCCCGCCTTGTCACCCATTGTTCGTGTTGCCGATGGGAGTACTTCTTGGATTCTTAGAATGTGCACTGCGCGTGTGAGCTTCGCTGACCGCAAGCTCTCGATTCTCTTTGCTGTTCTGAACGACTGCCCCCATGACCTCATCCTCGGCCATAACTTTCTGAGCACGCATTTCGCACTCATCGACTGTTTTGCTGGCCTTTTACAGTTAGAGCTTTCTGAGAGGCTTGACTTCACCGTCACGTCGCCACCACGCTGATGTGTGGTCCAGTTCGTTCGCTTGCACCCAGGCACGGCGACGTGCGTCTTATTTATTCTGGAGCTTCTGGTGCGTGATGGCGCATACCTGCTTGCCCCCTTTTTTGGACGTTCTTCTGACGTGTCGTATAGCTCTGCCTCACTCTGTTTCTACATACAACGCATGTCTCCCTGTTCTGAACTTTGTACATTGCTAAGAATTGCTTCCCGAAGGTATCACTCTCGGCACTATATCATCTCTAGACGTACATGACCCTGTTTGCCTGGCCATCAGTGCGCCGCAGTAGTCGTCAGGCCCCTCTGCTGCTGGTGCAACACCTGACGACCACTTCGTCGATATGATTTCCCCAAACCTTTCACCTTCCCAGAGCCAGGACCTACGTCTTTTGTTGACGTCATACCTTAATGTTTCGATTTTGTCTCGTCCCAACTTGGTCAAGCAAGCATCTTTGGGGACACATCGTATTGATACTGGGGACTCAAAACCCATTCATCCACTTCCTTACCATGTCTCCGTGAACGAGCGTAAAAGTCATACAAACAAAAGTCGACAAGATCCTCTCTAAAGACATCATCAAATCATCTTCGAGTCTTTGGGTGTTGCCTGTCGTTCTTGTAAAGAAAAAAGACAACACCTGGCGCTTCTGCGTCGACTATCGGCACCTCAACAAGATCACCAAGAAAGACCCTTTGCTGCGAACAGATGACGCCCTTGATTCTATGGTGCACAGTACTTTTCTACATAGATCTTCGCTTAGGCTATTGGCAAATAGCTGTCGATAAAAATGATCAGGAGAAGGCCGCCTTTTTCACACGGGATGGGCTCTTTAAGGGGGTATGGTATGGTAAACTCCCCAAAAAATTGAATGTTCAATTTTGACACCAAAATATTTACTTACTCTGAGGAACAATCCTGTGGAAGCCCGACGCCGAGCGGCCACTCGAAGCGGTTTAGATGCCGCACCGAAGTGTGCCGTGCGCCCTCTGGTGTAAGCATTATGCGCATGTAAAACTTCATTTTTCTCTGATTGCATTTTCTGTACGTTTTTCAACTTCATTGTACCTTTTCTCAAAAAGTATTGAATCGATTTTAATCAAACTTTGTACGTGTGAGCTACAAAACATTAGAAACAATCTGAACTAAACAAAAATTGCCAATTTCATAAAAAGTAAAGCTGTAAAAAAAATTACACACTAATACGCATCCTTTGTGACTTTGTGCAAGCAGTATTTTTATTTTTATTTGTACTAGAACTTCATGAGAAATGTAATATTTTTTTAGTTCAGATGTAACCCATGAGTCTCTACAACAACACGGTTGAATATGGTTACATTCCCTCTGGTAGTTGCAGAAAAAAGGTACATTGAATAAGTGAACCTCCTTTAAAATTTGGCCGTAGGTCATAGGAAGGATAAGCAACCTAGGCATACAAAAAGCGTGTCACTTTATACATAGTGGCATTTTTTGTTGGCAAGTAAAACTTTATGGGAATGCTTGCAGCTGTTTCTAAGATATTATGCTAAAACTGACATATACCATTTACACTGCCATACCTCCTCAGGGTCATGCCCTTTGGGCTGCGCAACGTGCCAGCAGCGTTTGAGTGTATGATGGACTCTTTACTACAGGGTTTTAAGTGGTCCACATGTTTCTGCTACCTCAACGATGTCGTCGTCTTTTCGCCTACGTTCACAAGTCACCTGCAGCGCTTGTCGGCTATATTGTAAGTCTTTTGCACTGCAGGTCTTCAGCTCAACTCTTCAAAATGCCGCTTTCCCCACTGAAAGATCTTTGTTCTTGGCCATCTTGTTGACACTGTTGGTATATGACCAGACCCAGAAAAAATATCTGCCGTTACAAACTTCCTCACTCCACGATCTTCAAAGGATGTTTCTCTTTCTTTGGTTTATGCTCATATTTTTGCCGCTTTGTGAAAGATTTTGCAGCGATTGCACAGCCCCTCACATGCCTTCTTTAAAAGGATGTGCCCTGACATACTCCTGGGGCCCTGACATACCGTCTGCCTTTTCTCACCTTGTCGACTTACTGACATTGCCCCCTGTGTTGGCCCATTTCGACGACTTGGCACCCACCGAAGTATGAACCGATGCCAGTGGTCACGGCGTCGGTGCTCTTCTCGGCCAATACCAGCGTGGTCAGGATTGGGTTATTTCATATGCCAGCCACCTTTCCACCGCTGAACCGATTTATTCGATTACAGAGAGAGAGTGCCTAGCTCTACTTTGAGCCATTGTAACATTACTCCCATATCTGTACGGCAGACTCTTCACCATTGTCAGTAATCACCACGCTCTCTGCTGGTTGTCTTCTCTTAACGATCCCACTGGCCCCCTTGGTCGTTGGGCATTACGACTTCAAAAGTACTCGTTCACTGTGGCCTACAAGTCTGGCCGCTTGCACCAGAACGCCGGCTGCCTATCCAGTTTTTCTGTAGACCCACCAAAACCTTCGGCGATGGATACCATTTCATCGGTGCTCATAATAACTGGCCTGTTCAACATTTCTGTTGAGCAATGCCGTGACCCGGCTCTCCGCAAGATCTTCGACCGCCTCAACTCACTGGCTCCTGATTCATCCCTTCGTCTTTTCATGCTACGCGATGGCACCTTGCTTCGCTGGAGTTTGCTGCTTGACGGCCCTGACCTATTGCTTGCCATTCCAGTATACCTTCATTCGACTGTCCTGGCCCAGTTTCACGATGTGCCAACAGCGGGGCTCCTCAGTTTTCGCAGCACCTACGATTGTCCATGCCGTCGATTCTACTGGCCAGGAATGTGTAAATCGGTCCACCATTACGTGACCTTGTGCAATCTTTTTCAGTGCCAGAAGAACTCAACACTCCCGCCTGCTGGCCGCCTTCAATCACTCGATGTCCCCTATGAACCATTTCATCATCTCGGCCTGGCCTTGCTTAATCCGTTCACTACGTCTGGCTCGGGAGATTTTTGTTGCCACCGACTATGCCACTCTGTTCACAATTACTCGCACTCTTCCAACCAACTGCGCGATCGACGTGGCGGAATTCTTGCTTCACAACGTCATCCTTCAGCACGGAGCACCGTGTCAATGCTTAACCAACTGTGGCAGACAGTTTCTTTCTAGGGTCATCAATGACATCCTGACGTCTTGCTCGACCAAGCGTAAGCTAACAAAGGCCTATCATTTACAGACAAATGGCTTGACCGAGCAGATGAACCGAACGATTACTGACATGCTGGCAATGTACGTGTCTACCAACCACCAATATTGGGATTCCGCATCGCTTTTTGTCACGTTTGCATATAATACGTCCCGGCCCAAACAGCTGGTTATTCGCCTTTCTTCCTCTTATTCGGGCAAAATCCAATGTTGCCCATGGATACGATGCTGCCTCCTTCCACGCACCCGCCTACTGGGTACGCTAAAGAAGCTATTGCCCGCGCTGATCATGCACGTCAACTCGCATGCATTGGATTAACCACCTCGCAAATGGGCCAGCAATCTCGTTATCATAGCTGCCACATAAATGCCCACTTTCTTCCTGGATCTCTTGTACTGTTTTGGTCTTCAGCACGCTGTGTTGGACTTTCTGGAACGCTCCTGTTCCCGCACGCTGAACCATACCGTGTATGCCATCAAGTGACTGACGTGACGTATGATATTGAACCGTTGTCTTCGTCCTGGTCAACTCATCCCTACACTGAAATCTTTTGCGTGCGCCTGAAGCCGTGTTGTACGCTGGACCTCACCGATGCAAGTGTATAATGCCCATTCTCACAGCTGTCTTTGTTTAGATGCATGGAGTTGATGCTTTTGTCACTGGAGCGTATTGTTATGTGCCGCTCACCTAGAGGTTGAAGAAGAGGAGGATGGGTTGTCTCCTGTTTGTGCCATCGTGGCTGCTGTAGTCTCGATTGCTTTGTTCGTGTATATATTCTAAATACACCTGTCTTTTGTCGTCGCCCTGTAACAATATTTTAAAAAGCCTAAACTGTTTGAGCACATTGCAAATCAGTACTCGTCCCATGTGATGTGACAAGTTCTTTGTGGAGCCATGTGCATTGGGACTCTGGGTAAAAAATTGTATGTAGGTAATGAAAACTAGAGGTGGTGATTACGTAGTACCACATATTATTGATGCCTGTACCCATCAGCTTGTTACATTGGTTGAAGGCCATTGCATAGAGCTAAATGCACTGGTTGTTTAATACTTCCTAATACAACTGTGAAAGAGCTGGCATGTCTCATAAAGGAGCTGATGCACTCAAGGCCTCCTTTGCTCTTTCCTTTGGTGGTACAAGTTTATTTTGCCATTGGTTTAAAAATTCACTCTTATTTCTATATGCACCAAGCACATTTTGCCGTGCTGAAAGAGGACAATAGTAATGATACTTTTATATTTGTTTTGTAATATAAAGTTTTATTTAATATTTCAGAGCTGGTCTTCCAAGGCGCTGGAATGAAACTCCTGCATTTTGTGATGCGCCAGACTGGACATTCAATGGTACATAGCAGCTTTTTGTGTGGTCTTTCTCATTTGTGTGTTCATTAACACTGTCACTGTTCTGAATGTGCTGTGTAGTATTTTGAGTGGTACCGTCTTGGATTGCCATGGCAGTGTGACGGAAGTTGCAGGAAGGCTCATTATTTTATTTTAACATGCAAGCATTTTCAGTTAGGTTGGCAAAAATGCTTGCTGATTGGGTGTCCACAAATTACATGTCTGGGAAACAAGTGACCTCACTCACCAGAAACGATTGAGACTGGTGCCTAGAGCAACTTGCAGCCATGGATTAGGTGAAGAGGATCTCTGCAGAAAGGGAAGTCCTGCTTGAAGGGAGCACACCATTGTACTTCTTAACAGTTGGCCTTCAAATTCTGTGGAGGGAGTGTCACAGTAGTGTGCAAAGCTCCAGTGAGACTGATATCGGTATCGGCAGACAATTCGATGGTGAAGTGCTCCATTGACAAGGAGGAACAAGGGGACGAGCGTGAATTAAAATGTGGGTGCTCTACACCCAAGTCACTAAATTCGAGAAGGGCTGGTAGAAGCAGACATGGGAACATGTTTGACAAAATAACATTATGTTGTCAGATGTCATTGTGTGAGACATTGACATTTCCGAACTTGTCAGTGGAGCAGTTGAAAGCAGTGGTGTATTTAAAAAAGACATTCATGAAATATTGCAAGGTGTTCATGTTCTCACCTTGATCTGGACACATTGCACACAGCAATAGCTAATGATGTAAGCTCAATGAACTAAACATTTTATAACATAATTCATCCTCTCACATTGCCTTATTCTTATATTACGATTTGGCGGCACCGCTTTTCAGCACCCTTCCCTCACGTCAACACAGTAAAAAAAATGTTTTCATTCTCTCATCTTATAAGAATATGCTTAGGGATCCTGTGCAGCATTTATATTTTTTATATGCATAGACTGCCAACAGGGGATCGAAACGACACTGGACAACACTTGATATGTTTTATCTTTTTTACTTGTCTACTTTGTGTGTGACATGTTTATACCATCTATAAACATGTCAAGTGAGCACTATCTTTCCAGATTCTTAGCAGACTTTTATTCTTCCATCTTTTTATATTATTGCACATGGGGTACTGTGAAAGGTATTTTGCGTCAGTTGCTACATCGAGTTCCAGATGAAGGACTTGTTTTTACATTGTAGGGAATCTAGACAAATCTATTTGCCCAAGTTGTAGATTTAGGAGAGGCTTCTTATAATGATGATTAGGTTCAATGCATGGAGGGCAATGCGTTGAAATCTATGGCACCACCCAAGTTATCACTCTCGGGTAGACGGCAGAAATTAAGTCAAGCTGTTCTCTCTGCCTCGAGTTAAGTACAGTACACTCCCAGTAAATGGAAACCTGTTTAACGGAACTGCTGCCTAAATGAAACAGCTGCCTCTAATACTATTGGTTTCATTCCTGCATATTGCGCACCTGCTCATCTTTAAGTAAATGGAGCTTCCAAACGGAACACATTTTCTTGGTCCCTTCAGGTTCCGTTTAATGAGAGAGAAAAGAAAGCGCCATGTTAAAAGTACTGTTTAAATTGGTCATTTAGCTTGATATGTATCACTTGCAGGTGGCTGTGATAGACAGGGCAGAATAACATATGATATCCTGAGCAGTCGGCATAGTGTGTGCAATGGCATTCACAGTGCATTAGAATAAATTTTCATCGCTTGGCCAGAAAGAAAGTATAGAATCTGTGCAAGCATTTCAGTGAGTGCCCCCTTTTGCATTGGAAAAAGTAGTTTTTTTCTATACCCTACAATGCAACAGTGGAATGGCATAAAAACCCACTTGCAAAAACATTCCTTTTTTTTTTAAAGATGGCAGCTTTTAGGCCTAAATGTTTTAGGCCCAAATGTTATGTTACCGACATTTTCTGATAATGCACTGGGGCAAAGGTTTTCTTCGTACAAACTGACCATTAATTTAGTGTCGTTACATATCCTCAAACAAATTAAAATGTCACATTCTTGCCATTTTGCCTTGTAAGAGAGCAATCAACAGTCTTTTCATGTTGCACTTCAACTTTCGGCATGACTAAGAATAGTGGGACATGCTGCATGCTGCTGCATTTTTTACAAATTAGTTTTATTTATTGCTTCGAGGCACCTACCTTTGCTTATGTATAGTTACTGGTCACAGTGTGTTATGACATAAATGGTTGCGGGACATGAGTCCCGCTGCACTGATGCATGAAACATGTTAGTTGTCAAGGGTGCATTAGTGCACTACTT
The DNA here is from genome assembly GCF_043290135.1 of Rhipicephalus microplus. Classification (NCBI taxonomy): domain Eukaryota; kingdom Metazoa; phylum Arthropoda; class Arachnida; order Ixodida; family Ixodidae; genus Rhipicephalus; species Rhipicephalus microplus. Next base: position 109,302,438 of record NC_134710.1, on the reverse strand, counting down.
GATTTGTATGCATGTCTGCTAACTGGAGATAGAAACTCAGTTCTTTCTGACTCAGCCCTTTGCATCCTGGCACATTTTCGCTCGATAACTGTAAGGGTCAAAGACGTCCTCTAACAGCCACAAGACTGTCAAAGATGTACATGATGTACATGCACGTCATTGCCTCTATGTTTAAAACACACAACTTTTTAGCATTTCTCTTACTTAGCATGTGCTGCCACACTGCAGGCATACATGCAATTCTTTTTGTGCTGATGTGTTTTCATTTTTTTACCCTTTACTACACTGGTGCGCTGGCTAGTTCTGGTTTAGAATCTTACTAAAGGTGACCCATTTGTTACTCTCTCGTTTATTGCTGCCCAGTATGCGACTACGCCTGTTTTTGTGAAGCGCTGGCTGACACGAATGATGCCACTTTGGTTGAGTTTCTCGTTTTGGGGACCCATAAAAATTGTTTTCATCTTGTTAGTGAAAAGATGAATGATTAATATAGGTTTCAGACTTGTTCTTGCATTCTGGGTGTGCTCACAGCTGCTCAGTTTTCTTCAGTGTGCTCACCCACGCAGTTTGCTTGTGCTTTGGAAGTGTGCACTGATTTTTCTATTGAAAGAGAGTACAGCAGCGATTCTGAGTCCAGCAGCAATTCCTCTGAATCGCTGCTCAACTGTCAAATCAGAATCTGATTCAGTAAATGTCAGCCTACCATACGAGGACTTACCTACGAGTTAAGACTCAGGTGTTGATGAGTGAGCGACATCTCAAAAGTGCAAGCAGTGAGACGATGCTGAAGGGATAAAAAGTGGCTTTTCTTCCCCTTGTTACCACTTTATGCCACTTTGTGCACTTATTTTTGTAAGTCTGTGAACTACACAGATTATTATTTCAGTGCATAATTTTTAAAGTGATGCAAATTCTTCTTTATAATTTATGCTGCTGGTACTCATGATGAAACCATGTGTATGCAACAACACAAATGATTTGTTTTTGTAACTTTACGGTCACTAAAAAATTTCGAATTTTTTTTGCATAGACTCTTTTAAAGAATATAATTTGGCAGTGAAAAAAATGTTCATTTATGCATTTTACAAAAAAAACCTGACTTCAGAGGGTCAATACATAGCTGGAAATATGCATAAAACCAGCACTGTGCAACATCTCCGAAACTACCAGCCTGTTGCGTTTTGTTAATTGAGATTGATAGGGCACAATACGACTATGAAAGTAGAAGCACTAATCACGTTTTCCTGTGAAAATATAAAAAAAAACAACTGAACAGCTAAAAATGTGTTTGCCATAATTACTCTTTGTTCACGGAATTTCTAGAAATGCCAGAGGGTTTACGATGTAGTGAGCAAAATTCAGGAAAATCAAGTGGTTGTCAAAATTATGCTTGGATGCATATTGAACTGACCTCCTGGTATTAATGATGGCGTATTGTGAAACGGCACAACCAAGGACAAGTGTCATCACTCAATAAGCAGTGCAATGGAAGGCATGCAAATGTGGTTGACAGGCCTCTGTCACTGTGATGAATCCACTATGGTCTTGCAACTCGTCAGAGAGCAGCAGTGGAGCTATCACTGCTCTCAAAGGCAAGCAAGCACTAAAAACATTAGCATTACCCTACTATGATTGTGAGCACAGCACCTTGAAAAGTTTTTCAAAGGTAGTTCTTGACATGAGTAGTATTTGACATCTGCTTTAGTAATTGCTCTTTTGAACTCGAGCTGCACCTTTGGATACTATGGCAGGTTTATAATGTTGGGCAGTATGATTGGGCTAGTGTTTTTGTTTTGTATTATAGTGATCCTCATTTACAGATGGAAGGCCAACTCCATTGATTGGGCTCCCGAAGAAGCGATATCTTCAGCAGTTGGAGTACTGTGTGAGTAGCTTAATACATTTCTTCCTGCTGCTCCCTTTTCATTTTTTAAATGCTCCATTGGTACTTTTACAGCCGCACCAGTTTGTAAGCATGACATTGTTGCATTTATTTATTAGCATTTTGTTTTTTCTTTCTGCTTGAGAAAATGTGAATTGCTCTAGAGAATCTAGGTGCAGAGACAATGGCATGAAATGAAAAAGTTAGTTCTGCATTTGTTTTTTTGAATTAAGCTTTTTCATGGTGCCACAAACACACAGTTGAAGAGGCTTGCACGCATAGAGTTTCATACAGTAATACCTAGAAGAAAATCTTGGGCTAATATCTACGCAGGCTCTTTCAGCAGCGCTTGTACCCCTATGGGAATTATGGGAAGTACAGGCTTCAAATCTGCTTCGCATGGATTACGCTCTTGAGATTCGCGATGCTTCTTTTCCAAGTTTAAAACAAAGTGATATGAACTTATATTTAATTGAAACTTGTTTCAATTATTTGTACACAAACTTTATTGCAAAAAGTTTTCACGAGCAGGCGGCAAAAGAGAAACCTGGGCAAATTCAACCATCAGGATATGCGTCGCTTTGCCATTGCGTTCCAGATTTGGCATCAAGATTTAATGAATTATTTTTTACAACACTTGAAAACAAACATGCTTGTTTTTCTCTCGAAAGTATGTATCTATTAATGGAAATAACAGTATAGTAGTATAAAGTGAGAAACACTTATAGTGTCGTCTTCTGTGTCCCAACGGGTCTGTCCCCAACACACCTCTGGTTTTGTTGTGAAGTAGAGTCAGCAAAGCGTGACGGTGCGTCTACTTAGCTTTGCACTCAATTTAAAACAAGTTTAGGCAAGACACACTCGTGAAAAACATGAACTCGAGGCAATATCCTGCACTGGAATGAGACGCTACATCTATGCGCAGCGGTGAGTGGACGATGCTTCGTTTAAACTGTCGAATACGACTCGTAAAGCTGAAACCTTGCAGCAAATCGGGAGATCTAGTGGTTGTGAGCCTCTTCAAACAACAAAGGCACTGCTTCAGCCTTTTTTACCGCACCCCACTACCCGCACTGCGCGAAGAACGAAACTGAAACTGTCCAAAAAAGTCTGTAGACAGTTGGCTTGCTAACCCTATCCAATCCGAAGCCTTTACTTCCCATAACTCCTATGGATGTACACGATTGCAGCGCCAGATTCCTCTTTAGGTATTATTGTATGAAACTCTATGCTTGCACGTATGTGTGAACGTTATGTTTAAGACGAGTGTGAGAGCTAACCTTTTTTGTATTGAAGTCGAGCTCAACCTTTTTCCAGCTGTCCCCAGTGATTCTCTTTGAATGTGGACCACTTTTCAGCAGCCATGACCTCCTAGTCTTAATAAAAAAGGAGTTTTTGCTGACCTCTTTTCTCTCATTAAAAAAAAAAAAGTTTACCGAAGTTGTGCTCTCAGGTTTTGTCTTGTGCAACCTGCCACTCTAGGAAATGCTCTCGGCAGCTGCAGAGTAAGAATTGGTAATCGTACCAGTTACTGCTTTCCGCGTTTAGAGCTTCCTTCATTTATGCTCTGTTAATCATCCCCCATTTTTGCATTTATTCGATACTTTAAAGGTTGCTAGTCTATTCAAGTTGAGACTGGTCTTAGGGAGAGTCCACTTTAAAAACCTAGTTTTTTGAAAAATTACATATCTTCTGTTTTTACTTGTTTTGTCAACTACCTCCGTGACAAAAAAAAATGAAAATTCAAAGGTGCACTTTAGCTGGAATTCATTGCAATCACTTTTCAAGAGCCTTATGTGGTTATTGAAAACTAAAAAGTGATCATTTTTAGAGTCCTCTGGCAAATGTCACCTGGCCGCTTGCCATTGCATTTTGCATGAGGACATCACTGAAGCCATGTGCTCAAAGTATCCATCATTCCCAAGCTCTCATGATGCAAGGAGTAACGTTAAATATCATAACTTTGCCACATAGATGAGTGTACATTTTTCCCTTTAAGGGGAGATCCTACTAAAACAATATTGAGAAAAATATGTGGCCCAGGGCAATGAAATATTTGTCGTTTACATAGGTTTTTATGCTGATTTCATATGTGTAATCTCTTTTAAATGAAGTAGCAAAGTTTTCATTTTGTACCATAACAATATGTAAACTACAGCTCCTTTCGGGCGCACTTTTTTCACCACGAAATTTTTATGTTTATGAGATCATAATAACTCATATTGTTCCGCATTAAGTGTAGAATGCAAATAATTATCAAGTAAGTGCATATAGTATATTTAAATGAACAAGAAAAAATGCAATGCAAGAAGTCTCAAAATTTCTAGCCTATACTAATTGCTTACTTAAAGTTAATAATAAATAAGCTGATGTCAAGTTTTAAAAAAGATAATTACAAAGGAATATCTAACGAAAATGTAATACCAATCTGGCAACAAGAAGTGCCAAAAATGGAATGTTGAAACTCAAGGAGTTGTTTGAAATTGTGTCTTGAGGAAAATGCTTTTGAAACGTAGAAATGAAAGCTCATCTATGTGGAGAGGATATGTTTTTTAAAATGATTTATGCCATTATAAGGGCTTTAAAATTATGGATATTTTACACGCGTGACTTTAGTCAATTCCTCATGCGAAATGCAGTGGCAAAGTGAGGTGACAATTTCCATAGGACTCTAGACAGTGGGCTCTTGATAGCGTTTCAATAGGCACCTTGTGCTCTTAAAAGCCATTTTAGACTACTTTTAGACTACTTTGAGTATAATTTAGACTACTTTGAGTATTTTAGACTACTTTGAGTATAACTATATTCTTTGTTGTATTTTTGTCATGAAAATAGAAAAAATAAACTTGTGAAAGCAAGTAAAAACAAAAAAAATGTAATTTTCAGAAGAACTTGCATTTGCCCTGAAGGGGAGGCCCTTAAAGAGCGTGAAATTTTGCGGTCGATATAGCCTGTGGGATCAATTCCAATCAACACTAATATATCATCTGTGAAACATCAACTGTGAATATGGCTTGCAATGTATTTTATATGAATTTTGGAGTTTGTGTACGCAATCAAGCACTATATGACGCACCTCGTGGCAGTGACACCCTCAAAAGTGACTCGACGAGGACTCCCTACTTCTCTTGCGTCACCATGCTGCAGTCAATACAAGTTATGATGATGTAATAGTTGTGATTACTTTTTTGCTGCGTTTACGCCAGCAGACTACAGTAAAACCTCGTCAACCTGAGTCTCATGGGATCAGTGAAAATGTTCGAAATAACCGAATTTTATATAATCGAATGGACCCTGAAAAAAAGTATTCGGCATAGACAAACCTTTATTTCATGAAAAACTGTGTTATTTCTATCTGCTTCAATGTTGGAATTTGTGCTAGAACAATCATCTTCAACCCCATCAGCTGGTGGTGCGCACACTCACTTTCGCAAGAAGTGACACAGAACTCCTAAAGCACAGCAACGGCTTCGGTGGCCTCCTGCACTGTCCGATGTTGCATTGGCTCATCTTGACTGTAATCAATGGCCCTGTGATTTTGATCCTCTTCAAGCACTTCTAGTATGTCGTCGTCGTTAGTGTGTTCCACTTTTAGTAGACAGTGGATGCGCCAGCGACCCCAGCACTTTTGCCGAGGGGTGACTAGCACCACCTAGCCACTTCCCCCTCATTCACTATCATTATGATAATATTCTGCTGCAATTGTGAGTTCGGTTTTGGTTTCTCTAAAACTTGAGATCCGTCGTCGTTACGGCAAGTAGTGCTTGAGCCTCCAAGCCAACGAGATTGCGGGATTCAAAATATAGAGTTCCGATAGTCCTCTCTAGAGTTGTTCGAATTGACTGGTGTGCGGCTAAATCTCCCAGATTATTGAGCATTTGACATCATTTGATCTATTTATTTATTTCATCATACTAAAGGCCAAGGTTGCTGGCCCAAAGCAGGAGGGCATACATACTATATAAGAGTGTTAACATGAACAAGCATACTATCAAAAATGTACACACTTATAAAAAGATTAAGTACAGAAACTATCAATCGCTTGTATAAGCGGCACAACAATAACATGATCACTAACTAGTTCACAAGTACTAGTGCAAAAAGCCAATACAGCAACCAACACATCAGACACCAAAACACTGGTATCATAGATTCACCAACGAATATTCTTGAAGACAGTCACAGAAATAAGTGCTTGAATGATAAACTTTGGGAGCTTATTCCATGCCAATATCGTTCTCAGAAAAAAAAACTTTTAATGAAAGGTGACCTTTGAAGTAAACACTGTTTTGCCGGGACCGCGCTGTCAGCTTGAGTTAACCTAATTTACGAGTTAACACTATCTGCATAAATGAGGTTTCATTGTACTTCTCCACAGCTGCTCGCGAGTCTGTGGTGCACGTGTTGAAAGTTATTTGTTTGGTGACACGGCTTTCCTTTTTTTTTTTGTTTACATGGACTTTTTAAATAGACTTGTTGATGGGCATTGTACGGAACGGCATCGCAGTTCTTTATAGTGTATAGAATATGGTCGAGCGTTGCACACACTCGGTGGTTATAGTTGCACCCGGTGGCTTGTAACTTTTTGGAGCTCTCTTAAACCGAAACTGATGCTGCTTGGTAATGGGGAGCCTGTAGTTTCATTATCTTTCACACGCTGCAGCAAACGATGTGCCGTGTTATGGCTAACAGGCCCCCAGCAATACATTGCAGCAAAAAGCTTTAGGCCAATATTTTTGTGCCAGTTGCTTCTTCCTTAACATGCCATTTTCGACATCTTCTTGAGTTTGGATATCTTTTTTTTGTTAATTTTTAAGGACAGATCTGGACGAATTTTTTCTACATACGTATTTATTCACATGGGCAGAGTGCAGTGATATTCTTAAAAACTTGATACCACTTACATTAATTATTATGAGCTTTAATAAGTGATTAGTATGGCCTTATCATTTTAAGACTTCTCATATTAAAATTTTTTTTTCATTAAATTGACTAACACAGACCTTTTAGTAAGCCTTCTCCATTCTGTTTTTCATCTTATGTAGTGTTGAGAACATAGCTTACAGAGAGAAGAGCCAACAGGCACACGTAAAATGTAGTGCACACTGGAGACATGCATTATTTTGAATAGCAATACAGTAAGAGCTCGTTTATTCAGTTGTCATGAGACTGGAAAAATTGTTAGAAATAACAAAATACTGAATTATGAAAGTACCAATAAAATAAATAAATGTCTGCTACATCAATGTGCTTATTTCCTTGAAAAATGCATAAATCCAGTAATTATTTTGTGTAGGAGTGGTACGGAAGTCACAATTATCGTCATTTGTGACTTTGTTCACAACATAAACCCTCGTGTCCTAATCGGAAACATGCTCTGAACCCAAACCTCATTACGCACCAAAACGCGAGTGTGGATGGCGGCCACACCTTTCTGAAAGCCTGTGGCAGTTAAGGCTGTACACAAACACAGGTATTGTTCCTTTGCGTCCCACATTTGTGGCCGTTTGCTTTTGGTGTGCTCTAAGGATCATTTGAAATAACTGATTTGCCGTCAAGTATGACCAAGTTACTGAGAGCTACATGCCATTAAACAGTGCGTATACTAATAGGGACTAGGAAGCATGTCTGAATTGTCGAATCTTTCTCATTAACGAGTGTAAAATTAATAAGCTTTTACTGTATATATATCAGTGCAGATTTGAGTAACTAGATCGAACTTGCTCTTACATCAAATGCTATATATCCACTCGCTACCTCTTTAATACCATTCAAAGCACAAAGTTAGTGACGAAATAAGAAAGCAACACTTTATTATCAAGTTTATTTGGCTTGCAGTGGCACATCTGTTGCCCTGCCCACATTTTTCTCAGCGCCATCATGTTAGTTCAAGCTGTGATTGTAGAAAATTCATTTGCTTGATTATTTCACGAAAGCTTTTTCTCGAGCGTCCATGCTCGAAGATTGCCAACTCCAGCGCTAGAGCTAGAACACAAGTGTCCTTAATTCCATTTTATGTGTGTAATAGCTGCCGGAAATGTGGGACCTCAGAATTGGTATGTGGATGTGTGTCAGAAAGGGAAGTTTGAAAGCTTGAAATGATTAAACTTGACATCTCCCATTGTGCAGCTGAATGTTTAAGTCATGCTTGCTTTTGACTTCAGCCTCAGTTCATAATTGATGTAGTTGGCTTCCGCTCGATTTTGGCTCTCCACCATGCTTTGTATGTCATGCTTGCTTTTGACTTCAGCCTCAGTTCATATTTGATCTAGTTGGCTTCCGCTTGATTTTGGCTCTCCACCATGCTTTTTATGTCAGACTAATATTTTAAACATTTACACTTTGTTATGCTTTTGTGGAGACATCCGCAAACATTGTTATTTTTTTCTTGCACATTGCATATTTACTCCACCTTCATCCACAAAAGCCATTCTAGGGAGTTAGTAGAAGTTGGTGTCCTAAAAGTATTAAACAATATTGTTTGGAAAAAAGTACTCTTAAGAGAATGAACATGTTTAGGGTCTCTCTCTCAAATTAAACTTTATGCTCTTTAAACACTCTAGTCTCTCGCGCTTCTGTGATGTCATTTAGGAAGTGATCCTCGATAGTTGATGACATTTTTCTGTATCTTGTTCTGACACTCACACATGACTAGGAATTCGATGCCAAATACAGATAATCTTCAATATCTCCTACACTGTTCTTAAATATGCTTTTTGGACATTTACATGTCATACTTGTGAGAGGGGCAAATTATGGTAGACAATTAGATCACTTTTTATGGGTAGGGGATTGTTGGCTTTTATGTGCCTGTCATAAAACTTGCCCTCTGTAAAGCCTGAAGCTATAACAAATTAAAAAAAAAAAAAGATTGTTTTATTGAGGTGTAGCATCAGTGTGCTATGTACCTTTCCACTGTACACTCTGTCCTGCAACCATGAAAGGGGGCCACGCTACAGTTTCGACAATTAAGGGAAGAGTGCACGAAGAGTAGGCTCTAAAGCACTGTTTCATTGTTAGCTGTCATTTCTCTTTTCATCCATTGTTTGTTAAAGGTAAATGTTGGTTCACCTGTTGTGCTAGGCCGAGTAGTTTAAATTTACGTTTTGATGAAGCTATAACTACAGAAGATTACGCGTGTATTGAGCCATTGCCATGAACGTAATGCACTGCTGTCTGGAAGATGATGATATGAATACTATATTCTTTGGTGGAGGCTGATGGCAAGAAAGCTGTGCATTTATTAATGTATTTATTACCTGTGCTACCTCTATGAGCTGTATTTAGTTCTGTTTACCAATGCCTATATATAAAAAGGTAATTAGTGAGGTATAATTTGCTTTATAGCATGGGTTCTCAGACTGAATTCCGTGAAACTCTGAGGTTCCGTGAAGGACAGACATCTTTGGGTTTTGTGAGTGACCAGGATGAATGCAACCTATCCCTGTTTTACCACTATGAGCAAGTAGTTAATTTATTTGAACTATCAAATTTGCATTGCATTTTGCATTGAATGAAGTCATCGAATGCCGCATTCACACATCGGATGTTTGCAGATAGCGAGAGACCCACATGGTAGCAGGAATAAAAATTCGTCATCTAGTGCGCCCCTTGAAACTTGTTCATATTGTGGACTTGTGTGGTGACAGAAAGTGAGGAGTGCTGGTAATTTACGCTCATGAGTGTTCGGACCAGTTCAAACGACATTAATGGTCACCTCAGTGCCTTATTCAGACTCATGGCATGTCGGCGTCAAATGGCACAGTTTTCATACACGGTTATTTTCCACCACTTTACGTCAGTTTTGTAATCAAAATGCACAACGACCGCTTTGATACATGTAAGAGGTGTCGCTTTGTTCCGGCTGTGGACTATATATCGTAACCCAGAAAATGAATTGAGTTCTCTGTAATGCTGCATAAGCAGTTCGATCTGCAAAAAGTGATGTGAAGATCCAACAATGTGCCAAAATCTAAGTGCCGTTAATCCGTTTTTTTTTTACGTCCCAAAGTGATCAGAGATGCTGCCGTGGAAAGCTGTGGATAATTTTGACCTAATGTGCACCGACATGTGCAGTACACAGGCCTCTAGCATTTCGCTTCCATAGAAATGTGACTTCCGTTGCTGGGTTCAAACCCATATCTTTTGTTTCATGATATGTAAAGCTCCTGTTAAGTTTGTGCATGTGTTTGTGCATGTATTGTTTGTGTGCATATGTTCTGGATATACATGTGTACTTTTGCTAACGTTATATGAGGCCATTTGTACAGCCACATAGTCTGTGCTTCAAAGATATGATGCAGTAGCCTGTGAGGTTAAACAAGGAATTTGTAGAGCACAACGTAATGTTTCATTTTGTGTGTGTAGTGCATTGAAAATTGGAATGAAATGTCTTTTGTAGTACCCAAGCACATCTGTATGCATGCACATACATGTGTATGTTCACACAAAAAATGCCCATATGCTAGCATATAAACTTCAGTGTAGTGCAAATTGGAACATCATCTGACTGTGATGCACATAAATGCTGTACAATAGAAATGGAAGCTGCTATCACAGTGTTGTTAGGTTGGGTTGAACAATGGGGTACTGTTGAACAATTGGTCCATCTTTTTTGTCCTCCCTTCTTCCTTCTTTTCCGGGGTAGTGGTATGCTTTGGTTGCCACTCAGCAAGGTGTGGACTCAACTCTGTCATAACATGAAAAAGTCGGGCAACAGGTTTTTAAAAATGCACTACCTGTGGAACTTCGACATGCCAACTTTACTAGCAGAGTGTGTGCAACTAAAAATTTCAAGGTTGGAGGGCACGTGTAGTTGGCACCCATAAAGGTGCTATTACTGCATCTGTCACTGAGTGGGAGGCTAGCAGCCAGCACTGTCATGTACCATTACGATGGTACCCGACTGGCAGACTGCTGACATGGCTACCATGAACGGGTTCTCTGGGACTAAGTGTCCTAAGCAATTATGTTGCATTCAGTGGTGTTGCTGCATGCATTTTCAGCCTTCTAGCCTTGGTTTCACATGCACCGATAGCGAAAAATCATCATGTTACAGTTCTGCATGTAATAACATTTTAGGTTATGGCTTTTGGAGAGAGCTTGCTTTTTGTATCCCATTGACAATTATCCCACTTAAGGGAATACATTCAAAACCACTTTTAACATTCAGGTGCTATAAAAATGTCATTGTTATAACCGATAATTACTTAATCAGGTTGGGAAAAGCACACATGCATGCAAGCATGTGCTCATTCTACACACACACACACGCGCACGCAGATAGAGAGAGAGAAAGAAAGATGGTGTAAGCAGCAGTGCTGACTGTAATCAGCGTTGCCGATGCTCCCCTTGTCCTTCTGACTGCAGATTTTATAGACAACAGTGGCTAACCCACGCACTCCTATCACATGCAGCAAGCACCAATGATGGTTTTTTCATAAGCTGCAATCTGCTGGTAGTTTGGCTTGCCCAGTCTGTGAAGATTACTGACAGCAGTAGCAAACGAATGCTTACCTTCAATCCCTCCCAATCTTCGACGTGTTGTTTAACTCCCCTTTCTCCGGTCATGACTGCTTGTGCAGTTAGCATGTAGTGCTAGCGTCCTTCCGAACAACCAAACTTTATTGCAGAGTGAGATAGGATCTCTTACACTGAGCAGTGTTTATATATAGTCCACTTGTGTTCAGAAGGATGGAAGGTTGACAGAAGGTAGATGTGGGAGATGGAGTGTGTGAAGATGACGGGGAAAGCTGGCTCTGTTTCATGTACTTTTCAGTCTTCTTGGTACTAAGATGGGTGTGCCGACTCTCATATATTTTTGTTTTCTGGCATTTGAAACCTTTCTTTTCTTCTGCTTTGAGCAAATAGCAAGTAGCCAAATTTAACCATTATAAATAATAATGTGGCATTGTAAACATTATATTGGTCAGTTTGAGGTGCCATAGAATGCATACAGAAGGTTAATGTGCACTGGCTGCTCATTGTGATGTTGGTAAACCCAGTGTCATTACAAGGTGATTTTACTGCAGTTTTGAATGCTAAAAGTGACATCAATACTGTTTTTTATTTTTGCACATATTAAGATAACTTGAGTCCATAATTACAGTACAAAGCCTCAATTTCTTGAGAGCCAGGGCAGCACAACACCATTTAAAACACCTGTTCAAAGTGCATGTCAAATGCACCATGGCTTCAGATATAGAAAAGGAGAAGTGTCACCAAAAGTGAACGTGGTTGGGACATTCCCACGGAGGTGTTTAAAGACGATATAGCTCGACAATGACTGAAAGAAGACGGGCACGCATACCCCTCCTGTCTCATTGAATGCTGAATGGACCCGGGTTTTGGCAGTATGCCCATAATGTATACATACTTTCCAATGGCATTTTGCACCAAGGGATTACCACAACAGGTCTCGAAGAAACGGTCGGATTGAAATACAACATCACTATTTGCCTCATTGTCAAGGAAAGGACGTGCCATAGCGTAATCGTCAGGTTGACTACGAACTGAGAAATCTTTAAAAGTGACAGAAATTGTTGTTATACGGGTTGTAAAGTGGTCCTTTCTGTTATCTTTTTATTTATTTGTTTAAATACTGAGAAATACTGAGAACTGAGAAATCTTCAAAAGTGACAAATTTTTTGTTATAAGGGGTGATAAAGTGGTTCTTTCTGTTATCTTGTGAGTGAGACCAAGCATGTTCCTGATTATGTTATTTTAATTTTGTACTTTTGCATTTTCAGACAACCATCGTGAAGTATTTAAAAGAAATCAATGAAGCTCGGGAGACAACTGCACATATGGCTCAGGAAAACGAAGAAATCAAACAGCGTGTTGCGTCTGGAAAGTTCAAAGAGAAAGGCATATTAGAACTGAAGATACATCAGCCCAGTGAAGCAAAGAAAACTGCGGAAACTTAGGCTGTTGTAGGCGAAAAGTAGATATTGTATTTCTCTACACGTGCTTCGTGTAGCATTAAAGTGGAATTTGTTGATTTTATGTACTGTTAATTTATTGTGCTTTGAGTGGCACATTACTTACAATAACTGTTTCATGTTCAAGTAGATTATCGTGTACCCTATACATCTCTGTATAGTATATTTCTTTTTGTTTTCTGGAAATGTTAATAAGTGTCACAGTACAAAGAACACGGATGATGACTCAGTGTCTGTGACATTCTGTTGCCAATCACGAGATGTCAGGATAAATCTGTGATTGCTACAGCTGCTCTCCAATGAAAGTGGAATTGAATTGCATTTATTTTGCTTATTGCATTAAAGATAACCATCTATAAAAAATTCAGTCCACCCCCAACATTTCTTCTAGCCACCCCCTCATCCCTTTCTGCACGAAGTGCACTTTTAAAATGTGCAGGTTTTTCATAACTCCTGATGTAACTCTGATTTTGTAACTGTTTGGGCTAAACTAAAATGTATCAGCTGAGTGAGTGTTGGCACAGGATGTGCAAGGTGTGTACTATGTTTTGTTGTCAGGTGCAACATTACAGAAGCTAGCGAGACTTCTTGAGATGCATGCGTTCGTGCCGAGGAATAGTTCAATGATTTTTACTCCCGTAATGTGATATTTCTTTTTGGTTTTAAATGAAGATGCCTTGTTCCTTAGGAATGAACTAGCCCCATTATTTGTACGGTTCTCAATAGGTTGTTCTGGATTGCTCAGTGTGTCTTTATTTTGTTATCATGTCTTCCCATTTAATTACTGTACCATGCAGCCTGAGCCAATTGTGGTGGCCACGTTGAAAATGATGAAATTCAAGCATGAGATGTGTGGAATTCCTGTCCGAACTACTTGTGTAGCTTCCACAGCATTGTACTTTATGTATGGAATGGGAGTATAGATTCATTGCTATGAAAACCTTGGCTGTGAAAACAAATGTCACTTTTGTTTCCTATGTTAGTTGAATGGAAAGAGGATATACAAACTGTGTAACATGAAACCATTGTCTTGTACTATACTGGAGAATCAGGATTTCATCATTAAAAAGTGATAAAAGTAGTGTTCAATAATGGAAAAGAGGTAACGTGAATAAAATGAAAATTTAGCTTAAGTTCCAGTTCAGGTTAAAAAATTGATGGGAACGCTTGAATTATTAGTAGAAAAAAAACAACTAAACAGATGAAGCGTCTTTCAGGCTCTAGCACTATGTGTGTAGGAAAACTGCACTACCACCAGCCATCTCAGCTGATTCTGTTTTACATGTTTTACACCTGTATAAAAAAAAAAATTGGGTTTCATCTGCAAAAGCTAAGATATTATGAGGCACGGTAGCTCCGAAATAACCTCATAGTTCTCCGGAATAAGACATAGTTCTGTGAGGTGTAGCTAAATCTCATTGCACGTGTGTTTGTGCATTTCGCCTCTGTCGCAATGCCGTCGCCATCGCCGAAAATTGAACCCATGTCTTCGAGCATAACAGTGCATCACCTTCGCCTCTAAGTCCAAGAGCCCAATCTACTCATGGCATGTCCGTCACTGATTACTTCCAATATTGTGCGCGTGGTCCTCCCGTGTGCACAGCGAAGAGTATAGAGCCACGCAGCTGCTCCGGCCCGGCAGTATGATGTGCCCACACGTACGACGCGTCTGGATGGTGCTTTGCATAAACAAACCTAGACAAGCGGCTGGGCAGTGAGCGGGCGCATGAAGTCACCGTGCCCGTGCACGTTTCCCCTACATCGGGCTTTACAGGCTAGAGCCATGATGTGATTATGACGCAGGTCATAGTGGAGGGCTCTTGAAATTTTGACCATCTGTGTTTCTAACCGAAAAGAAGATCCCTCTCTCGTCTGATATTCCGACCGCTTCATCGCCCGATACGTAGAAAAATGTGCTCCTCAAGGGACTCTAAAGAACAGTGGCGTAGCCAGGGGGGGAAGGTTTAAAAACTGCTCTTCCCCCCTGAAATTTTTTGTTATACGCCCCCTCCCCCCCTTCCACTTACCCAACTTATTTTTTGTCACTTTGCGCTGACATGATTAACAAACTAAGTGCTGCTACTATTGCAATATCATTTGTTGACGCTTTTACAATGAAAATAATGTCTGCATACGGAAAAACGTGTCGCGGTGTTTCTCAAGGCTTAGCACTTTGTGAGATTTTGGGCAGGAATCTCAGCTGCGAGTGTTTTAAGTTGGTTAGGTGACGAGATTAGTGCTTAAGCAGTAGTCATACTTGTACCCGCCACAACAGATCTTGCCGGAATCGATCACTATGCAATAATTTTCAATAGGCAGAGGTTCGTTTTAATGGAAAAATCCAGACACAGTTCCAAGGTCTGATAGGCCACGTTCAAGCATATTACAGTGCGACTCTTGGTGCGTGCCCTAAGATGTACTCAAGCCAGAGAGTAACATTTCTGTAGATCATTTTCATAATTGTAAAGCTAGCTTTCCATCTATGCAGTATGCCTTACTAATGGCGGCAAGTGACTTTCTGCAAATGGAGTGTTCAAGCGCAGCTTACTTGCACTAAGACATGGAAAATGTAGGTTTAGATTTCTCTACCTAATGTGCGTAATAGATGAGCCCCAGCGTGTTTAACTAGGACCTGGCCTCCATTTGAAGTAGGACAGGTGCCGCCATTAGTAGAGCAAAAATGCAGTATCGAGAACGGCACTTGCTAATTATGAAATGGGTCTATTGAACCTTTGCACGTTCTGCTAACATCTAAACACATGCATGCACGCACACATGTGCGACAGAATATTCGGTTTATACGCCTAACTTGGCTTGTATGCGAGTGTACAATATATATATATATATATATATATATATATATATATATATATATATATATATATATATATATATATATATATTACACCCTAACGACTAAAGGCACTCTGAAGTGTTGTCTAGTGACTAAGGTGCAACACAAGTACACGTGTAGGCCAATCACAGCCTTAGAAAGGCCTACTAAAATACTTATCATTTAACTTAGGCTCATAAATAAAAAGATAGTGGTCATAAACCTAAAGCAGTGTAATGAAAAATGCAGTGCATGCAGCTGTAGCGAGCACAAGCTTTATTGTTCAACACTGTGGCAAACAGCGCAGGAATAAGGAACATAAAACTGAAAAAAAATATACGACAAATTGTATATATCGATTCACTTCTTTTGTTCGTTTTTTTACATTGACATGATTAGAAGGGCACACTGAGCAATTTCTGCAACTAGCGACATGTTGCAAGACAAGAAAAGCTCAGAATGGAGAAACGTGGATGGTGAACGGTTACCACGTAAAATTATGAGCAATATACATAGTAACTAATTTTCTACAATAAATGAAAAACTCTGTGTAAGCAATGAATGTCTCACGCAGCAAACAGACGCATCACATAGCGGAATACTGTTGATTATCTTTTTCATTTGACACGAAGAATATCCTGTGCATTATGTGTCATATGCCCCATATGTTACGCAAAATTTGCGAGAATTGCCACATGCAAATTTGGGCAGTTGCACTGCCGTTCACACCTTTCGTATCTGCCTCTGCAAGTGAAAGGTGCCATTGAAGAGCAATGAGTAGGCAAAGGGAGAGAACGGAATGACTCTACCATGCTGTCAAAGTGATTTTCAGCAATGTCTCATACAGTTCAACTTGCTTCCTTACAGCTGGACGAAAAGTAGCACATACTGATTTTACCATGACCATCTTTCTTAATACCCGCCAGGGTGGTCCAGGGATTATGGTGCTTCATTTCTGACCTGCAGGTAGCGAGATCGAATCCCTGTCGTATTTTCGTTGTAGGTGAAAATGCTTGAGGCCCGAGTACTTTGGTTTACATGCATGTTAAAGAACCAATGTAGTAAAATTTCCAGAGCGCCCCATTACGAAGTCTCGTAATCATATTGTGGTTTCTAGTTGTTAAACCCCATCAATTGATCATTAACAACTAGGTTTTTACTTCTGTTTTTTCAGAACATCTTAATACAAGAATAACTTCAGTGAACTTTCCTTCTTGATTTTAGCAGGAGCCTATGGTTTATATTACACACACATTCAGCAGAAGCCATCTACGTTCCCGGTAAATAACAGAGAGAATGTCTTCTGGGTGGACTTTTATTTCACGTTGGATGTTAAAAGAGCGATGTCAAACAATTTTTTACTTGTTGTAGCTCTCAAGTAAAACTTAAGGCGTCTCAGCGCTGAAAAAAAGTGTTCTGGTTCAGCTGTGCTCACTCCCAGAATCTTTAGAAGATGGTAGATGTTTGGGAAGGATAACTCTGGGCAATTGGCAACCGCTTGCATCACAGACATGCTCAGCGTTTCTCGCTTCTCTCGCTTCCATTTCGCAGTCCATACTGCTGACTCCCCTTGCAATGCCGAAGTTGAGATAAGGTTCGAGTACACATCAGCTAACTTCTCTGCAGTGGGAAGAGTGGCAGATTCGAGAATATTTTGTGGCAGAAGCAAAGAAAGCGTCTTCAAGGGGCTCATTCACAACCGCGAAATGGCTCATTGCTCGTTCAAGTCCAGCAGCAATGGAAGACGACGAAGCTGAGAGCAAAAAGCTTCGCTTAGAAGAGAATCTTTTCAACAATAAAACATCAAATTTTAACCTAAGTGATGAAGAAGACATGAGCAAAGAGGAACCATTTTACGTTGGTTGCGTATAAGAAGAAGCGGGCAGAGGGCATTCCAGTCGTCTTTCACTTTCCAGAAACTAGCTGAAGGTGCTAGTTTCTGGAAAATGAACCCTAATCGAGTGTCATCTGAAGTAGTTTCCGCTGCTAAAGAAAAAGTGCAGTCATTTAGAACGACCAGAGATGGAAGCTTCAGTTTCAGCGTTGCTTCCTTAGCTTCTGCAAAGTGTCTTCTCCTGCTTTCGAATGTAGGCGACCTGGAAGTTAAGCCTTTCATCCCAGAGTCGTACTATCGGAAGGTTGGGAAAGTAAAGCATGTGCCTCTACAGTATTCAGGCGAACAACTACCAGAGTACTTGAGACATGCAGGTGTTATATCAGCGTGGCGGCAAATGAAATATTACCGCCAGGAAGATGAAGCAGTAACGTCGCGTCCACTTCACACAGTGATACCGACTTTTCGAGATGACCGCCCGATTTCAGGAAGAATCTACTTAGGATTCACCAGTCATCCAGTGAAAGAATATCTTAGTCCAGCACTTCGGTGCTATAACTGCCAGTGATTCGGACATATGGTGAAAAGTTGCCTTAACACATGCCGGTGCAAGATCTGCCGAGAAAAACACCACCATAAGGAGCGCAAGTGAGTTCTTCAGCCTGTGTGAACTGCGCAGGTAATCACGCTGCCTCATATTTAGGCTGCCCGCAAAGTAGAGCTGCTGCAAAAATGCGTTGGCATGAGCTTATCCATGGAAGAAAACTGCGCCCCGATAAACCCTCTCCAAACCTTGAGATTATTCATCCTGTACGTGATCTACCTCAGCGCACACCGCAACAACAGCCAAGAAACACACCAAGAGAACCGCCTAGAGCACACCCGAGAGGCCACTCACGAGAAGTACATTCAAGTACCCCAACCTACGCGTCAAAGCGGCAAACGCCCACGCGACCTCAGCCGGAAAGTAGCAGAACCGACAGCGCCAGTGTTCGCCCAAGCTACAACATCGAAACATCACATCATTCTCAGCAGGCCTCAGAAACAACCATTCAATGGTGACCGTGCCTCTGCATCAGTCATACAATTGACTATACCAATGCTTTTTGCAGCACTTAAAGCAATCCTGCTCTACTGGAAGCAAACAACTTGCCAGAAGTAAAAGCCCTGCTGCCTCTGTAAGCACTATTGTGTCAACAATCCGGGTTAAACCTGCAACAAGTAACATATCAATAAGCGCTATAAAAATGTCTCCATGCAGTGGCGTAGCCAAGGGGGGGGGGGATTCAAATCTCCCCGAAATGTTTAGTCTGGTACCCCCATCCTTGCAACTTAGCCAACTTATGTTTTTTGTCGCTTTGTGCTGACATGATTAAGAAACTAAGCGCAGCTACTATCACAATGTAATCCCTCGACGCTTTTACAATGAATAATGTCTGCATATGGAAAAACCTGTCGTAGTGTTTCTCAAGGCTTAGCACTCTGTGATATTTTGGGCAGTAATCTTGGCTGCGAGTGTTTTAAGTTGGCTCGGCGATGGCATTAATGCTTAAGTGGCGGTCATACTTGTACCCACCGGAACAATTCTCACCGGAGTCGATCACCACGATAATTTTCAATAGGCATGGGGTTCGTTTTAATGGAAAAATCCAGACACAGTTCCAAGGTCTGATAGGCCGCGTTCAAGCATATTGCAGTGTGAGTCTTCGTATACGTGTCCTAAGATATACTCAAGCCAGAGAATAACATTGCTATGGAACCTTCACACGTTCTGCTACCAGATAAACACTCACGCACACACACACACGCACACAACAGAATATTCGGTTTTTGCACCCAACTTGGCTTGTAGGCTTGTATGCGAGTGTACACTATATATATATATATATATATATATATATATATATATATATATATATATATATATATATATGTATTGTTACACAAGGCAAGGTAACTTAGTGGGGGTTTTTAATGGGCGCTGAGTCCGCGATCACCGTATGATGATGACGATCTCCACCGCCATGGCTCGTACCCACTCAGAGGGATCGCAGTGAAGGCAACGTCGTCTTCATTCTCTACCCGCGCTTCCTTTGTTTTTCCTGGTAGTGATACTTCTTATATTCCTCCGGTCTCAGAGGAAGCCCTCTGGGTGAGTCATTCTTGCATCCTTCGTGTAAACGGCTTCAGGCGGGCAACATGCGTCACCTCTGTCTCGTATGAACGTCGGCCACTAGTGGTGACACGTGCAATTTCATAGTTGACCTCGCTGAGACGATGGAGTATCACGAAAGGACCGGCGTAGTGTGCCAGTAGCTTTTGGCTCAAGCCACGTCTGCGTATTGGGGTCCACACCCACACTAGATCACCGGGGGCATAGGTTACATGCTTATGTTGACTGTCGTAGCGAGTTTTAGAGGACTCTTGCGCTGCCAGTGTACGTAGGCAGGCAAGTCGACGTGTCTCTTCCGCACGACACAAAGTTTCCGCAATTGTTAAATCGTCATGGACGACAAAAGGAAAGATAGTGTCCAGCGTATGTCGAGGTGAGCGAGCGTAGAGCAGATAGAAAGGGCTGTAGCCTGTCGTTTCGTGTTTCGACGTGTTGAAGGCGTACGTGACGAATGGTAAAACTTCATCCCAGTTTTTGTGGTCGGAGGCGACGTACATTGACAACATGTTGATCAACGTTCGATTTGTGCGCTCGGTGAGGCCGTTAGTTTGTGGATGATACGCAGTTGGTTGTCGGAACTTGGAGGCACACAAGCGAAGTAATGATTCGACAATATCAGCGGTAAATTGTCGTCCACGGTTACTTATTATCACGCGAGAAGGTCCGTGTCGGAGGATGACTGAATGCAACAGGAACTCCGAAATCTGGTCTGCCGTGGCGGAGCATAAGGCAGCCGTCTCCCAGTACCGCGTCAGGTAGTCGGCGCGTACAATTATCCACCGGTTACCTTTCGAGGAGCGTGGAAATGGTCCCATCAGATCAATGCCGACCTTTTCAAAAGGAGAACCGGGAGGCTTTACAGGTTGCAGGTGACCAACTGGACCCGAGGAGGGCCGCTTGTGGCTCTGGCACTGCGTACAGCTGGCCACGTAGTTCTGAATTGTCTTGCTCGGTTTCGGCCAGTAGAACCGCTCTTTCGTGCGACTAAGTGTTCGTGCGGTGCCTAGATGGCCAGAGGTGGGGTCATCATGCGTGAGACGCAGAACAGACGTTTGGAGGGACGCAGGAACAACTAGCAGAAAGCGGGCGCCCGTCGTGGACAAGTTTATCTGGTAAAGAAGACCATTTCGGACGCAGCTTTCAAGCTTGGGTCATTACGCTGCTCAGCGGCGAAAGTCACGGCATCGGGAAAGCCAGACGACAGAGAAGCGATAAGGTGGTCAAAGTTATCGCCTTCACAATCTGTCGATGGTAGCGGCATTCTCGAGAGGCAATCCGCATCAGCGCGTAGACGGCCAGTCTTGTATGAAATGGTGGATACATGTTCTTGCAAACGAATGGCCCATCGTGCGAGGCGGCCGGATGGGTCACGAAGGTTGACCAGCCAACACAGGGAATGGTGATCTGTGACGATAGTGAACGGGCGACCATAGATGTATGAGCGAAACCGTTGCATGGCAAAGACTACCGCTAGGCATTCCTGTTCGGTCACTGTGTAGTTGCGTTCAGGCTTGCTTAAAGAACGACTTGCGTACGCCACAACGTGTTCCTTCTTGCCAGAACGCTGAACGAGAACGGCACCGATACCATTGCCACTTGCGTCTGTGTGAATTTCCGTGGGCGACGAAGGATTGAAGTGCCGAAGTATTGACTGCGAAGTTAACAAACGCTTCAGCTTGTGAAAAGCGGCATCGCACTCGGAGGTCCACTGAAACGGGCTGTTCTTGCGTAGAAGGCTCGTCAGGGGGTGAACGACATTCGCAAACTTGGGTACGAACCGGCGGAAGTACGAGCAGAGCCCGATGAAGCTACGCAGTTGTTTCGCAGATTTAGGACGCTCGAACGATTCAACGGCCACTGCTGTCTTTTGTGGGTCAGGTCTAATGCCATCTTTGTCGACGAGATGTCCTAACACCAATGTCGGTCGCTCGCCAAAGTGACATTTTTTTTAATTCAATACAAGACCAGCTTTTTCAATGCAGCTGAGCACGATGTCTAGGCGAGTGTTGTGCTCCTCAAACGTACGTCCAAAAATTACGACATCGTCAAGGTAACACATGCATATATGCCATTTTAAACCACGCAATATAGAGTCCATAAATCTTTCGAATGTCGCAGGAGCATTACATAATCCGAATGGCATAACGTTGAACTCGTAAAGTCCGTCGGTCGTAACAAATGCCGTCTTTTCTTTGTCAGCTGCGTGCATCGGAATTTGCCAGTAACCTGATCTCAGGTCGACAGATGAAAAGTAGGACGCGGAATGCAGGCAGTCTATAGAGCGTCATCGATGCGCGGCAGTGGATAGACGTCTTTCTTGGTAACAGAAATTAATCGGTGGTAGTCAACGCAAAATCTCCACGTACCATCCTTTTTCCTCACTAGAATGACAGGAGCAGTCCACGGACTTGCCGATTCCTGTATTATTCCCTTTTCCAGCATTTCTTGGACTTGCTCGTTGATGATCTTGCGCTCCGATGGTGCCACTCGGTAAGGTTTCTGCCTAATGGGATGCGCCGACTCGGTGTGGATCTGATGACGTATCCGGGATGCTGGGATTAAGGGTCTTTGGCTGTATTTAGAAAAATCGAACACTTTCGAGTGCTTAGACAGAACGTCGAGCAGTGTATGACGTTCGCTTTGGTCAAGTGACTTGCTGACCATTTGTAGCGATTGGGCATCTTCTGAACCTTCTAAGCCTAGATGTTCATTTTGGCTTGTAGCATCAACAAGCGCAACCAGCGTCGTACATGATTCGGGTCTAAATACTGCAAGTTTCATGCCACGTGGCAGAATTGCAGGCTCCATGGAACTGTTCATTGTCCACTCACCTGCCCGTCCATCAACGACTGACACTATACAATGGGGAATGAGAATGTTCTTTTTCAGGCATGCCGAGGGAATCGGTTCGAGCGTAGCGTCAAATGTGCCACAGTTGTTACTGGAACATGTCACGAGAACACACACAGCAGAAAATGCAGGAACGACTGTATCCACGGAGACGAAAAAGATGCATTCCTCCGGACAGGAATTTTCCAAGAGCGCCGTTGAGAAAGTACCGTGTATAGAAAGATGCCCACTTCTGCAGTCTACAGTTGCCCCACACTCACACAAAAAGTCAATACCCAAGATAACGTCATGTGTAGACCGTGGAATAACCGGAAACTCTGTGCAAAACACCTTGCCACACAGCGAGACGTCCACAGTACAATATCCCACCGGAAACAACACGTCACCGCTTACACCACGAAATGTCACCCCACGGTTCAGGCGAAACATCACTTTTGGTCCTAGCAGGTTCTTAAAATTTACACTCATCACCGAGACTGTCGCGCCTGTATCCACAAGTGCCATAGTAGCCACTTCATCGACAACTACACGAACTTTGTTCTTCAACATAAACGCTGACGGGGGTATACCTGTAGATAGCACCTGTGATCTTGCGGCTTCACCCCCACTGGCCGCACCGACTGGTTTTCCGGCGGCGGTGTACGTGCGCGTCGCCGTGGCGACGGCGATCGTGGAGCACGGGGAGCTGGTGGAGGCGTCAAACTTCGATCAGAGGCCGGCGAGGGGTAGCGTGACCCGGTAGGTGCGCGTGGTTTCCGTGACGTGGAGTATGGCAGGTCGAAATGTTGGTGATACATCTGCCAAGACTATCGCTGATATGGGCGGTGGTCACAAAAACGTGCAATATGACCCGGGACGCCACAGTTGTAGCATACCGGAATTGGTCGAGGGGCGCGTGGCTGCTCAGAGTAGCGACTCCTTTCGGAAGGCTTGGGATAGTGGCGCCGCCCTTCAGGGGCACTGTAGGCAGTCGATGTTGAGTAAACAGGTGGGCGAAAACTTCGTTCATAGTTTGGAGGTGGTTGACGTGGGAATGCAGCTTGCCGTGTGCCTTGATATTCATAAGCGTCTGCTGCGTTGATCGATGGTTGCCATGGTGGAAGAGAAACAGGAGTCCGCACACGTTCTGGTTCGTTTACGTACACGTCCTGAAAATCGCTGGGGCGATGATAGGTCTGCTGACATCGAAGCAGCTCTTCTCTGACGATCTGCCGTATGGTCAAAGCAAGGTCGTTAGGCAGCACTGTTTCAACACTAGCCACAGTGGGGACGTTGGACAGGCGGCCGAATTTCGGAGAAATTCGTCGCATCTTGAGGGATTCAAAGGTACGACAGTGCTTCATCACGTCAGACACGGAGTTCAAGCAGTCTTTCCCAATCAAGAAATTCTACACGTCTTCGGCTATACCCTTGAGAACGTGTCCAACTTTGTCTTCTTCAGACATCCTCCCATTCACGATCTTGCACAGCTTCAATATTTCTTCAATGTATGTCGTACATGTTTCTCCTGGAAGCTGTGCCCTCTGAAACAATGTCTGCTCCGCGCGTTTCTTCTTTGCATCCGAATCACCGAAACACTTCTGCACTTCATCAACAAAACGTTCCCAAGTCGTGAACATGTCCTCGTGGTTCTCGTAGCACATGAGGGCGGTGTCAGTTAACGAGAATACGACATGATTGAGCTGTTCGTTTGAGTCCCAGCCATTGCTTCTGCTCATCCGCTTGTAGTTCTTGAGCCACACGTCGACGTCTTCTCCTGAGGTTCCGCCGAAGTTTGGCGGCACTCGGTAGTACGGCACAGAACCCATCGGAGTTGGCCTCGAAGCGTTGGATGGCTGCTCTTGGGCCATTACGATCGGCGAAGGTGGAAGTCCGGCGATGCGGCGGCTGCGACGAAGTCCTGGTAGTGAAGCTCCCGTCTTTGGGTTCGTCCTACCCAGCACCTCCACCAAATTGTTACACAAGGCAAGGTAACTTAGTGGGGGTTTTTAATGGGCGCTGAGTCCGCGATCACCGTATGATGATGACGATCTCCACCGCGCCATGGCTCGTACCCACTCAGAGGGATCGCAGTGAAGGCAACGTCGTCTTCATTCTCTACCCGCGCTTCCCTTGTTTTTCCTGGTAGTGATACTTCTTACTTGTTATCAATATATATATATATATATATATATATATATATATATATATATATATATATATATATATATATATATATATATATATATATATATATATATATATATATATATATATATATATACATACATACGCATCTTTATTACGCCCTAACGGCAAAAGGCATATCAAGTGTTGTCTAGTGACTAAGGTGCAACACAGGCACACGTGCAGGCCAATCACAGCCTTAGAAATGCCTACTGAAATGTTCATCATGTAAGGCTCATAAATAAAATGATGGTGGTCATAAACCTAAAGCAGTGTAATGAAAATGCAGTGTGGACAGCTGTAGTGAGCATAATCTTTATTGTTCAGCACTGTAACAAACAGCGCAAGCCTGGAACATAAAACTGAAAAATATACGTCAAATTATACATATCGATTCGCTTTATCTGTTCGTGTCTTTACATCACTAGAAAGGCACACCAAGCGATTTCTGCAACTAGCGACGTGGCGCTCGACGAGAAATCCTCAGAATGGAGAAACATGGGTGGGCATGTTACCTCGCAAAATTACGAGCAATAAACATAGTAACTATAATATTTTACAATAAATGAAAGAAACTCTGTGCAAGCAATGTCTCACGCAGCAAACATGTAGACACATCACATAGCGGAATACTGTTGATAATCTTTTTCAATTGAAACGAAGATTATTCTGCGCATTACATGTCATATTATATGCCCCATATTTTACCCAAAGTTTGCGAGAATCACCACATGCAAATTTGGGTAGTTGCACTGCCATTCACACCTTTTGTATCTGCGTCTGCAAGTGGAAGGTGCCACTGAAAAGCAATGAGTAGGCAAAGGGAGAGAATGGAATCACTCTGCCATACTGTCAAAGCGATTTTCACCAATATGTCTCATACAGTTGAAATTGCTTCCTTACAGCTGGACGAAAAGTGGCGCATACTGGTTTAACCAAAACCATCTTTTTTACTTCCCGCCAGGGTAGCTCAGTTGTTATGGTGCTCAATTGCTGACCCGCAGGTAGCGGGATGGAATCCTTGTCGTATTTTCGTTGTAGGCGAAAATGCTTGAGGCCCGTGCACTAGTCGGCTAAACTAGTCCATTCAATGGTTCGACGAGAGGCCATTGCTCCAAACGGTCACTGTACGTGTCGTTCACTGTATTTAGAGCACTTCTTACAGTACTGCCGCGCCTCCGTGTTCTAGTGGCAAAAGGTACTCGGCTGCTGACTCGCAGGTCTCGGGATCGAATCCCAACTGCAGCGGCTGCATTTTCGATGGAGGCGAAAATGCTGTAGGCATATGTGCTCAGATTTGGGTGCACATTGAAAAACCTCAGGTGGACTTCATTTCCGGAGCCCTCCACTACAGCGTATCTCATAATCATATGGTGGTTTTGGGACGTTAAACCCCACATATCAATCAATCATTCGTACAGCACTTTTACTTACTCTCCTCACAACCATACACATGAGGGGGGGGGGGAAATCATGGGACTTGATGTATTTGGGTGCACGTTAAAGAACCCCAGGTGGTCGAAATTTCCGGAGCCCTCCACTACGGCGTCTCTCATAATCATATGGTGGTTTTGGGACGTTAAACCCCACATATCCATCCATGGGACTTGATGTACATGTACACCATCTGTTTAAACTACCGCCGATAGTGACGTCACAGAAGAAAGCTGATGTCTTCCCCCTCCCCCCTTAGGGTTGTTGTGACCCCCCCCCCCCCTAAAAAAATTCTGGCTACGCTCCTGTCTCCATGTTCCAGTGGAATGCCAACAGTCTTCGAAGGAAGTGTGCTGACTTCCGTAAACTCCTTTTGCAATATAACTTTCCAATACTTTGAATCCAAGGGGCAGAAATGAATGACGATTTACGCCTCTCCAACTACGTGATATATAAGTCATATCATCAAAGTGGTCTAAACAGAGTGCATCTGTGTGTCAGAAAGGACCTACCTTCTCACCAAGTTCACCAAGTGATTCGGACTTGCCGGAATTCATCGCTTTTAAAGTATCCTTTGGTGAGCAGTGCATAACAGTGATTAACCTTTACCTACAACCTTCAAGCCGCATATCGGTGGAAGAGCTAACAAATATCTTCAATATTTCTAATTCATATACATTTGTATGTGGGGACTTCAATGCGCGCAACGTAATCTTGGGTAGTGATCGATGTGATGCACGTGGGAATGTTGTTGAGTGCGCCACAGGCAAATCCAATTTGACTATTTTAAATGACGGCTCCCCAACTTTTCACCATGGGCATAATTACTCGAGTTGCATAGATGTTACCATGTGTTCCCAAGATCTAGTGAATGGTGTGGGATGGACAATGGGTGTAGAATCACATGGGAGTGACCGTTTTCCCATCCTTATAAATCACCCCTACTTATGAAATGACGACATCAGGTGCTACAGCAAACTGTCGAACTGGAAAACATTTCAGTAACGCCTCCCAAACCAAAATAGTGAACTTACGACAATTGAAAGCTTTACTGAATTTTTGCAGGATAACGCGAATAAATGTACTAAAAAAGTTCTGATTCCAAAAGACTATGCTGCAGTAGACGGAGAGTATGAACATCTAAGAGCCATCACACGACGTTTTGAAAGGGCATATTGACGAAGTCGAAGTTTAGAAGCATACAAAAATGCACAGGAAATCCACAGTGTAATGCACAGATGACTAGAAAATTTAGGTAAACGACGCTGGCGTGATTTTTGTGGCATGCTCTCTCCCCACACACCTGTTCCAAGAATTGGGCTTGTAATTCGAGCATTTAGTGGCCCTGTATCACAGAGCTTCCCATTTCGTGCTCTAGCTGTAGCTTTGGACAAACGGGAAGTTGTAGTAGCAGATGAATTTTGTCAACTTATCAGTAGGCCCGTCGCATCACAATGTGCTTTATTTGATAATTCTGTCGCGTTAGCCAGCCAGAACATTAATACTTTCAATTGGGCCTAGCATCATCAACTAGACCCTGTATTTACATTAAGTGAGCTGCAATGTGGTGCAGCATCATGTCAAAAATCGACCTCTGGAGTGTATGGCATTACGTACAGTGTGCTAAAGAACCTTGGGCCAACAGGCACAACGATTATCTCAAATATTTACAATAATCTATGGACGCAAGAAATCGTACCCGAGTCTTGGAAGTTAGCTCGCATCATTCCGATCCTCAAACCGGCTAAGACGCCTTTGAGCCTTGAATCCTTCAGCCGAATTAGTCTGTCAAGTTGTTTACGTAAGGTAATAAAAAAAAAGATTAATGCGCGACTTCAGTGGTGGTGCAATAGAACTGGTGTATTCTCCAACTACTTAACAAGTTTTAGGAAACAGAGATGCACAATGGATGCAATACTGGACATAGTAACGTATGTGTAGTATGAACGCGCCTGTGGTAGTTTGACGGTAGCAGTGTGTGATAATTTGACGGTAGCAGTGTCCTTAGACATCAAAAGGGCATTTGGCCCAGTCAGTCATACTCATGTTCTGCTGAGTATGTTGGAACTAGGACTGTTCGCCAGGTCTTTGCAGCGGATCTCTAAATTTTTTTTTTCAGGTCGCAATATATTCATTCAGACGAGTGAAGGAAAGAGTGCGGAACACGACGTCAGACAGGGAGTGCCACAAGGAAGCGTACTCAGCCCTTTTCTTTCCAACTGTGTTATGGATGATTTAGCAAAAAGACTGCCTTCTAGGTTGAAATACTCCTTATATGCAGATGGTGTGTGTATTTGGGCATCTGGAACAGACGTTCGGTTAATGCGAATTGCATTGCAAGACAGCATAAATATTATTGACCACTTTTTAAAAGAAAGAGGAATGGTTCTGTCGCACGCAAAGACAGTTGTATTGCCCTTCACCCGTAAGAAGTTAAAAAAAAAAACTTCAATCTTAATTTAGAAGGAGAACCACTGATGACTGTGACACAGCATCGGTTTCTCGGAATAATACTTGATAGGCAGCTATCATGGGCACCTAACATAAAGAAACTCAAAAACAAGGTGAATTTGCTTGTGAATATACTCCACAGAATGACTGGGACATCATGGGACGGATCTGTATCATCCATGCTCGCTGTTCATAATGCTTTAATACGACAAAAAATTGCATATTCTGCAGCAGTCTTACACGGCCTTTCCCGCACTTCGGAGATGCGACTTCAAAGACTATAGTTAGCTAGGGGATTGCGCGTCTGCCTAGGTGTTCCACGAGCGACTTTTAGCTGACTTGTCATAACAGAGACTCGAAACCACCCTTTCCAGTCATGACAACAATCGAAACATGCCGCAATTTTTTTTCGCTTACAGACGCAACACAAATGACCGCCCATTGGAACTGGAGATTTTACGAAGGGATAAAAGCAATGCTCATGAAGAAATACACAGTAATCTATTATATTCCCAAGAAAGGAATTTTGGAGCTCTGAAGAGAACTATCCTCCATGACTGCTTGCAATACCAAGCATCGAATTCTCAGTAGATGGCGTTATCAGAAAAAGAGACATGTTCATCCAAGCTGCTCAAGAACTAGCGCTTTATCAGATACACGTGTGGTATCCAGGATACATACACGTTTACGCAGATGGCTGAAGTATTACAACGTCTTCAACATCAGCATTTAATATACCACTGCTCAATATTCAGGAATCATTTAAATTATGTCGCACGACGTCATCTACTACACCTGAGCTTTTTGTTATTCTGTATGCTATAAAGTTTATAAACTCGGCAGCAGACGCGAAAAAATAGGTACTTTTCAGCGATTCACAGGCCGCATTAAGATCACTCTCCAGTACAAACACGGCAGTAATTAGTGATAGCATGGCATATAAAACGCTGAAACAGCTCGCCTAAGCAAGCAAGGCGCAACATGAGATTATATTCCGTTGGATACCTGGCCTTTGCAACATTCCTGGAAACGTAGCTGCCGATGAAGTGGCACGACAAGCACATCGTAAAAATGTTGCTGTTGGTTTACCAATTTCGAAAAATGAATAGCGTTGTATTATAAAGGCTACAACTTTCAGAATGACCAGAACTGCTTTGTTTGACCAAAGTACAAAGAGCTGTGATTTATATCACATTGATCTATTCATAGTATTCGAAATTACGCTAGCATTAGTTAGAAGTATGGAAACTCTTATTCACCGGTTGATGCTAGGCACCGCATGCACAAAACATTTTTTGCACAGAATTAGCAGAGCTGAAACTCCTGAATGCAAATATGTATTTATAGATGAAGACGTATGTAACCTACTCATAGACTGTCCACATCATTACACGCCGAGACGCCGTCTAAAATCGGAACTGTTGGCATTAGACTGCAGACTATTTAGCATGAAACTTCTGGGCCCGTGGCCAACTGGAGTTTTACAGACGCGCGCTTTAAAAGCGTTAACACGTTTTTTACAAGACAGCGGAATTACTGAAAAGTACTAAAAATAATGAAGTTTCATTTGTATAACAAATGTACTTATTATGTGCAGTATCACGTGACACCCATCATATGCGTGTACTGAAGGGAATGACGTGTCGACTGCTTTGTACACACGAGCGAATACATCTTCATAAGGACCAGACGTTTGCTCTGCGGTTTTGTGCTGGTTGGATCGAATATTAACGAGGGACATTATCAGAGACTTCATTCGTTGACTTTTGAACGTTTCCTTATCATTGAGTTGTGATATGTGCGTATGTGTTTTTGCATATGTGTGCTCGAGTGTTCTATTTTCCATGCACTGCTTTGTATGTTTTCCTTTAGGATACATGTTCAACTTTCACTCAAGGGCTAAGGAGTAGCCGGCGCCATACTTGTGCGCCAACATCTCCTTATATATCATATCAATAAAAAAGCGCTCATTTAACTTATCTTATGAATAGTTGAGAAAAGGCCCGTAATACTGGAAGCCTAAAGTGCTCTTCAACGCTAGCCACAGGCACGTATTCTTCGATGAAGCTGCCTACCAGTGACAAGCGGCATACTCATTTTCGTCAGTTGCCAAATGTACACTGGGAGCATGGTCGCCTTTTGGGATATAATCACCAAGCGTTATACCGCATGACGTTTCGGCGCGACCACCGAGTCTCTAGAAGGGCGCTCGCTGATCGACCCAGGACACGAACTACCAAGCAATACTTGTAGGCAGTGTATTTCAAGGGGTTGACTTCGTATTGCTAGGAAGCAACGCGCTCAGCAAAGTTCGGGCAGTGACCCTGAATGCGAGAAATGAGAACTTCACCGACGATACATGTATACGCTGGTAAAGTTCCACCTGAAACACTAGCGCGCGTTTCTCGCCTGGCGGAAAGATTTGCGGGTATACATTTCCTCCGCTTCTCTTCAAGTGCCGGTAAGGTCTCACTCACCCAGTATTTCACTCGGCGCGCGATATGTCTCACGTTTGTGATTGCACCCATACAAAAGGCTGGTAGTTTTTGTCGCGATGTAATGAAATACCCCAAACGTGAATGAACGCGGATGAGTTGATGGCAGCAATGAAATTCCAGTGACTCGCATCAGAATGCCCGAAACAGACAACCAACAGGCATGGACGGTGCACAGTAGAGCCCTTAAGTAAACTCGTGTTGCATGCGCTGGCAGTTCTCATCGGAGTTCATGCGTTCTGAGAAATGGATTATGGTACACTATACTATGAACAACTGCGGAGTTCATTTCTCCATCACTGGTGAACCGATCCCTGAAAATTTTGCGTGGTTTCAGGGTGTTCCTGTTCACGCAGGTGTAAGTGCTGGAAACGTGAATGCACGTATGCTGCGTGGTGAAATATTCTGTACAGTTCTGAATCTGTTGACGTAAAGAGAAAAGTCGGCTGCACGCTTGCAAACAACGGAAGACACCTTGCCACAACGCTATCGTTTCAGGGAGCCGAGTGACGAAAGCTACAAAAGAAAACGAGAACATTCCGCATTTTTTTTGCGCGTATTCAAGTGTTTTATACCGCACGCAGCGACAAAGCTAGTTTTATGTGAGTAGGTATAGTTCGGTCGCATGTGCACTTTTGATTGAGACCAAGTGAACATTTCTCATCAATGAGTACCTTGCCCTCGCAGATTGCACAATAAAACCTCTACGATTGGAGTACTTAATTGCTATCAAGTCACAGTGCAACTGAAAGTCTGCCCGAAAAATAATGTGTGCAAACTCGTGTTGCCAACGTGCAGCATATCTTACAAAAATTACTTATTACGTGCCGCAAGCATTCTCGGATGCTAGCAGTAAAGTAAAAACAAAAAAAAGTTGACTAAAAGCTACCACTGCGTCAGGGATCCTTGACATACAGAGATTAACATAAAATCATTCCATAGGCATGAAGTCACAGACATTGGCAGTACGAAATTCACTCAGCAAAGTATAAAGCAACACCAAAATGTAATTATGAATGTACAAAAACATGCTGCGCACACCTCTCAGTTCTTGTTGTAAGCAGAACCCTCCTTGACCTGCGAAACGCACTTCGCCCCGACGAGAACTACGCCATCTGCGCTGAACAGAGATCAGTGAATAACGATGTCTTCTCCGATGGGGCGCGTCATCGCAACAATGCGTTTTCGAAGACTAGTCCATTCCATGGTGCGACGAGAGGCCATTGCTCCAAACGGTCACTCTACCTGTAGTTTACTGTATTTAGAGTACTTCTTACAGTACTGCCCCGCCTCCATGGTCTAGGGCGAATGTACTCGTCTGCTGACTCGCAGGTCTCGGGATCGAATCCCGGCTGCAGCGGCTGCATTTTCGATGGAAGCGAAAATGCTGTAGGCCCGTGTGCTCAGATTTGGGTGTACGTTGAAGAACCCCAGGTGGCCTACATTTTCGGAGCCCTCCACTACAACGTCTCTCATAACCATATGGTGGTTTCGGGACGTTAAACCCCACATATCAATCATTCGTACAGCACTTTTGCTGACTCTCTTCACAACCATAGACATGGGTAGAGGTGGAATCTCAGGACTTGATATACATGTATACCATCTGTTTAAACTACCACCGATAGTGACATCGCAGAAGAAAGCTGATGCCTGTCCCCTCCCTCGGCGGGTAAGTGTGACCCCCCCCCCCCCCTTCCGGAAAGAATTTCTGGCTACGCTCCTGCTAAAGAACAAAATGATTGTTTCGCGTATTAGTAAAGTGCAACTTCACAATCCTGGAAACACCACTGTTACCGTGACAAGACTTTTGGTAAGCAAGAAAACACGCGAAAAGAAAGTGCGGGGGAAGACGCCACCGTGAGATTCCCGCACCAAACACCGTGACGTAGTAAATATCGAAGGCCTCTACTGAGTTCTACGTAGCTTCTGCTGGATAAAAATAAAGTATATTTTCATCTGTGGGTGCCATAGACCTAGTATACGAAGTTTCGGGAAATTTCATCGATCCAATGTCGCGAAAATACGAAAAATGCGCTTTGAAGTTTGATGCGTCACGCATGAAGATTTCGGCGCGAATTGAAGAAATGAAACTTCAACCTTAATTTTCTCCACCAGTAATGAACTTAAAACAGTGAAACCTATGGTATTAAGAGTTCTCAGAGTGCAATTCATCAGTCTAAACCAAGTCGTTATTTTTCTAGTGTCCTTTTAACGTTAGCCTTGAAATAGAGCTCCGGGCAGTGTTTAGACGAAGACGATGATATAGCATTTCCAGATGTCGAGGAATTCTTAATGAGAGTATTGTTTTAAGATAAGGACCGATTGAGTGAAAGAAGGCATAATGATGTGTCGGAATGTACCAGAGTCTCTTATTTTCTACCAAGCGCAGGTTTTTTAGACATCAGATTTGGTGAAATAAGTACGTTTGTAATTATGGTGCAGTGGTGCAACAGCTGCGTCAATTTGATAAAATTCTTCATTGTTTCGTCGAGCTGCGCCAAAACCATGAAACTTGTTGAAATTGTGCCACGCTGTGCCAAAATGCCCGAGCAGCCTCAGGTGCGCTAATTTGTGGGAGAAATGGAGACCACGTTGGCCACTTGCAGTTTGCATATTCAATCCAAGCGTGCAAACTCTAACCCTAAAACACGATGCAAGATATATACTAGTTAGGCGAGAACACGTGCAAAACCTGATAGACCAGATAAAGTACCAATGCCGAGCGTGCATCGGTCCACTGACCGCAGCGGATACCTATCGGCGAAACGCCGTAACTTCAAGATGAAAATGCGTGGCCGTAGCCACCAACCATTCGCGGAAGATATGAATTTCCTTCTCAGCGAACGCGGCAATGGCATCCTAGGAAGTAAAGTTTAAAATATATGCCTCGTTTTCCCGCACGCAAACAAGCTCGACGTACTGCGAACGCTGGCGTTGCCAGCCACTACGTTCGTTCGCAGAACAACGGCGCATAGGACATTTTTTCTATCTTGCGTTGTCCCGCCGATAGATATCCGGTGCTTTCGCCGTGCCAATGGGCGTGTGCCATTGTTACTTTATGTCGTCGAACACACCTTGCAAGCGAGCGGAGAAGTTGTGCCCTAAACCCATCTGCCACCGTGACAAAAAAAGAAGGGTAGTAGGGGGGGGGGGGGATGGGTTGCTGTTTGAGTTTTTTTTTGATTGTTCTAACCCGTGCAGAAGGCGGTTTAAGCTACCTTCGCTACCGTATACGCCATTTCCCTGTGGATAAGCGCGTTATGATTTTGAAGGGGCTGTTAGAGTTAGTCACGGGACACAGCACATTTTGTTCAATTATTGATGCATGTATGCGTTGCATAATTGAGAGTGCTAGTGTGATCACTTACGTCTAAGAAAAGCTACTGGCGATCATTTTGAGCACTAAATGACATTTCTGCTGCCCTAAAAATTGTTCTCCAGTAATTTTCTTTTTGCCACCCCTACTCCTCGGTTTTACGATTCTCCCGAATTTCACGGTCGCCAGCTTGGCGGAGCCACAATTGAATTCGCAGTCTGTCAAAGGACGTGAGGGGTGCGGCAATTTATAATGTGGACTTTATCATTGTTTGTTTAGTGGGGTGGCTCAAAACACTACTTTTTTTGAAAAAGTGGTGCTCATGTTCACTCTGCATGATTCGGGTGAGGTTGAATGGCAGATACATATAGTTTTTTTTCTAAATTGAAGCCTTCTATATTATTCTGCCCCAAACTTGGTCTTCCATGAAAATGGATGTACTTTTTTTTGTAGCCTCCACCAAATTCAGGATTTAGTGCTCCAAAAGTAACATTATGCTGCTTCAAAAATTGCTCCAAATTCTATTTTTGCTGCTGCACCCCTCATGGTGTCGAAGACCTTTGCGTGCTGCTTCGTTTGCTTTTTCATTGGCCAGAATGCCACAATGAGCCGGTATCCACTGAAACGTGATATAGTTCCCTGCGGTAATAGCCATGTGGTGTAGGTACGCCATGTAGAATGAAACGGGGTGAGAATGCATTTTTTTGTAGGAGGTTTAACAATATCTGTAGTGCTCCCTTGGAGTCGGGGAAAATTACCCATCAGCCCGACCTTTGGCGCAAGATGTAAAGGACAGCCTACGGTACCGCTTCGGTCAGTCAGCGAGTCCGTACTGCAACAATTGTGGCTCCATCAAAACTGTGGAACGCAGCCTGTTTCAGGGTAGATCTATGCTGATGAGCGTGTTCTCTATAAACATTGCATGAATTCGAAAATCGCGAGAACTTTCTCCCTTGACTGTGTATTAGGAGCTTTAGGCTGTCCCCGCTACGCTACAGAGGCGTGCTATGGAACTTTTGTTCGCGTGAATGGACAGCATCGACCAGCTAGACAAACTATAGCTGTAGCTTCCCAACGCGGAAAAACTATTAACGTACGTCCTGATGCAATGGTAAAAGATGTGACCTTGTTTATTTTTTTTTTCAATCTTTTACCTTAACATCCTGACTTTTTCTTTCTCTCTCTATCTCTACTTTCCATCCCCTTCCCCACGCAGAGTATAGCAAGTCAGTGATTTGCAAATGCCGGCTAAATTGTCTGTTTTTAAGATTTCTCGCTCTCTCTCAGCTCTGGGCCATACAGCCAGCCGAGGAGGTGACAACCAGACACGGCCTGAATGCCATGCCTCCGTCAAAGCGATATAAATTATCACGATACAAATTTGGTCTATATGTCTGTACATTTGTCTGTTTGTCCACTTTAAACGGCATTCTAAAAGGCATCGGAGTGACCGGCCGATACCATAAACGGCTGACCCCATCCGCAGCGCCCACCATTATTGTTCAAGATTCAGCGTTCATACTTGTGCGGTTGTCAAATAAAAAGCTATTGTGCATATCTGAGGCACCATAACAACACGTCAATATTCTGCATGTGTGTCTTTTATTAGAAAAGGCATACATAAGTAATTCTAAAGACCACAGTGTTCATCACGCTGCGCTGACCATGCAACGCTTGCACGAAAAGGCAAGTGTTTCAACGCTTTGATCTGACGACATGGTGGTGGCACCTACTCGTCGCCTTGCGTTCTACACCTTATCACCTCCGAGATAGGCGCGCATTCCACGCGCTTCGTTTTCCAAGATCACTGCCAGATGGTGCGCATGTCTCACGTTTGACGTGACGATGCGCTCGTTCGCCTCCACTGCACGCTCGAGGCACTCTAACGCAGTGCCTCTAGAATATCATTCACCGATTTTCTTGCGTAGAACATCAAATAAACGTTTTGTTCACTCTCTCCAGGCGCAAGACTATCGTCTTTCGACGACATTTGCAGTGTAACATGCAGACATGGGGCCAATTTTTTTTTCTCATGAGTAGCGAGATGACGCCAACGTCTCGCGCTTGGCGTGCGCTAAAGGTCGTTGCCTCTAAGGTCTGACCACACGTACCCGTTACAGCGCGTCAGCGCGCGCCTTTGTGGCGCGCGCCTCCGCGTCGCGCCCTCTCCTTATGGAGAGAAGGGTGCGTGGCTACGCGAATCTGCACGCCCTTTCGCTACATGGAGAGAGGGTGCGGTGCGGCGTCAAAGTGCCTTGCGCTGATGCGCTGCAACGGATACGTACGGTCAGGCCTTAACGTTTCAATGAGCTCTGCCTTCTCGGAGCGTGGTCTCTCCTGCACTTAGAAGTGTGGTAGTTTGGGCTAGTTGGTATGACATGACGATAGTTATAGCGCGAGAACAGAACGACGACAAAGGGACAAAGGGACGCTCGTGTCCTTCTTGTCTCTTTGTCGTCGTTCTGTTCTCGCGCTATAACTATCATCTCTCCTCCACGTGCGCTTATCAGACTCGTGATTCGGGAGAGCACGAAGGTCACTTCGCTCGCTGCCACGTTTAAAAAAGGAGCGCTCTCCTCACACATGAATTGTGATTGTTGTTCGCACTTGCCATCTGTATACTTGTGCGTTCATTTTAAGTGTCGAGCTGTGACAGTTGTTAGTCCACACACGTCCTGCGTATACTCATTTCGTGCTTGCTTTCTGCTTGAGGTGCATGCTGCAGGTTTCGATCCGCTTGGTGTTCTTCGCGTTACTTTGCAATTTGTTGCCGTAGCACTCATTAATTTGCCTTTTTGGTGGAACAATGCACAATAAACGCCGAAATCATTCTCTGAAGACACGTTTCACTTTCGTCTTTTGCCGAATCCTAAAAAAATGAATCAGCCATTCTTTTTTTTTTGGAGTTGAGCCTTCTACTAGTCGATGAACAACGTATAATCATTTCCAAATAGACTGAGCACGTGTTATAAAAGGGAGGTGTATGTGGGCAACTTAGAACCCACAGAAAAGAGTAAAAGGACTTCCTTTCACAGAGTGTGTATAAGCGTGTATCGCGAAGTGGCTAAAGAAGTAGGCGTTTGCCGCCGTCGTCGCTTAGCAAAGGTGCACGCCAGCTCGCAGGGCTTCCGGTCTTCATTAAGCGGGGGCCGCCGCGGAACTTGGTGAAGTAAATGCAGGCTACCAGCAGCAAGAAGACGGATCGCGCATCTTTCACCACTTCCTACCGTGGTGTCGTGGAGGGGCCAGGCGCACTAGTATCTATCGTTCACATGCTGCCGTAGCTTGTGTGTGTGCAGTTATACGTTTTTGTAGTGGCGGGATCTATCTTTCGCAAAGACAGACAGAGTAGCTACAGGAAACGAGGAAAGCTGTGGCGCTGCATAGCGGTTACTTCACGCCTATCTGGTAGGTAGAAGCGGAGACATAAGGTTTCCCATTTGCCCAGCAAGGATTGGCGTGAAGAGGGTGGGTGGGCATAGGGCGCCGAATAAACTTTGAAAGTCAGGGAAGCGTAGGAAATCAATCAATCACTGCTGTGGTCAGCATCTGGCAGTACTGATCCACGTGGTTCATTCCTTAAATGTGTGTATTTCTTTACGACTAAACCCAGCTGGTAAGTAAGGCTGAAAAGAGAGAGAGACAAAAAAAAAACCATGGAATAAGTTGGCTGGGAAGGGGGAGGTCTCCCTTGATGCCTCTAAATGGACAGAATGGTTTTAGATTGAGCTATAGTTGTTACATTTTGAAACTGATTAGAAGGAGCGCTGAACCACACGACAAGAAAACGTTTTCTTGTGCATTGTTTGGTGCTCTTTCTAATGTAAGCCCTACAGGTGTACCAACGTCTATTAACAAAAAATCATGAATTGGAACAGGGTGCCTATGCGCACTGGCTAAAAGTTTGACCGGACCATTTTCTCTTGAACAGCCATCAGTGTATCAAGTAAGTGGTCAAGAAATTAAGAGGAAAAAGGTAGAAAATGATGTGTAGATGTTTCTCCTGATAAATTTCTATAACGTTACACAACAGAGCATTACGTGAGTGGACGGTAACCTCAATTTTTCTCTTGTGACCAGGTCTGCAGAATACATGTCTTTTTTTTTAGTAGGAAGAGAGGAGGAAGGCACTAGTTGCAAACCACAACTATTTGAGTAAAGGTGCCTAGTTTCAGTAAATATTTTCAGTAAAAAGTGGCAAAATAAAAGTTTTAGCGCATTTGTTTGCATCTTGTATGGCTGGTACTTATTATACTTCATTAAAAATGTGACATGTTATTTATTCAGAGCTAAAAATTAACAAATTCGGAACTTACGAATATTGGCATCCCGTAGCTTCTGCAGGTCGGCACTGCCATTGAAGCGTACCAATGATTATATCGACGCCGACAAAAATATCTTTTTCCAATAACGAGTCTCTCTCCTAACGATGTTGCTGAAATTTACCCACGCCGTAGTATATCGGTGGCGCAGCCGTGACATTCCCATTTTTGGGCGTATACCGAGTGCCGAATGTTACGTGTGGTGTCACTCGATTTCCTGTTTGCAGGCCTGTTTGTGACATATATAATATAATGATTGACTGAGCTTTCGCTGGCTAGATCACCTATAGGCGGGTAAGACTTTAAAAGTATCCGGCGTTTCCTCCTCCAAGGCGTGTATGCAAAGGCCGGCCACTATGACCGTGCACTCCAGATTAATGCCATAAGTTAGGCGGCTGGTGACCCTGCGCATGAGCGGGACTCCTTCATTAGTCAAGGATGCGATCGGCTGTTGCGTTTCGGTAATCTGGAATGGAGCCTCTCCGGACTTTATGGTATATGATATAGTGACTGTAGAATCAACTTGCAGCTCCCATGGCGTTACGGTTGTTGTGCCACGATTCCACGAATAAACCATAGAGACTATACCTCGGTCAATCGTGCACGTGTGTGGGCGCATTATAGGTCGGCAAACAGCTCACTTAAACTCACTCATGAAATATATTTTGCCATTTTCGGCTGACTCATATTCCAATTCACCAACCGTTTTCTCAAGCGGACTCACCCGGACTCATACTTACCATAATTTTACTCACGCGAACTCACTCAGGTTAATATTCAAGGTTCGATCCGAGTCGACTCATGAGTCAGTTTGAACATATTTAGCTTTTTATACCAAGGTGTCAACGCTCTTCAGTTGTAATATCTCGCACAATCGGTGTTCTAGTAAGCACCTTTGGGTCTGACATCTTTAAATACGAGTTGTTGGAGGTTACCATCCGGTGACAACATATTAATTGAAAGAGATGATTCCAAGATATTTTTATTAAGAATTTCTTATAACAGAGAACAAGGGGGGGGGGGGGGGGAGTGCGTTGAAGCGTTGTACTATGTGTGAGTAGACGCGAGTGTACTAACGCGAGTGGCAATAAGGCTAATAGTATTGCTGAAGTTCAGTATAAAGTTACGCCCACCACTGTCCGAGCTGGAATGCTTGCGAATGTTTCGCTCGGTAACAGTTTAATGCCTTACCATATGAAATGTGCACGCAAAACATTCCTTCCGTTGTGAATGAGGTGACTCTTTCGAGTGATATGCTTCCGTTTCCTTCATATAATTTGGAACGTTAAACCACACATAATAATCATTATGCATATAATTTCGTGCTAACTGAGGCTTCTTCCGTTAGTGTATGTGACATTTGCATAATGATGATGTCATCAACAATTTTGATAGCCGTCACGAGTATATTATAGATGGTGGACATTCTTATTCGTCTTATAAGTACTGCTGTTCAAGTATGTCTGTATCCCTGGACGATTTGCCCTCGAATTCTTCCATAATTCAAGCTCATGAGCATGACCGTATTAACTTCATTCACTATTTCTAAAACGGTCGTGTTTTTAATTATAATAACGACAATCATTGCAGTGTAATGTTTCAAAATCCTTGTATGATAATGAGTGACGTCGTAGTGAAGGGCTCCAGAAATTTCGACAAACTGGGGTTTTTGAACGTGCACCTAAATGTGCTTGCACGGGCCTCAAGAATGTTCGCCTTCATCGAAAATTCGGCTTCCGCGGCCGGGTTTCGATCCCGCGAACTTTGGGTCAGCAGCCGAGCGTCAAAACCACTACACCACCGCATCGGGTGGCCGTGTTCCTAGTCACGTAGCCCCTTTAAACGCCGTATGGGAGCCCTTGCAGAACAACTTATCGACACAAGTGTGCTGCAACACCGGGATCGAACTGAACAAGCACGCGTCGGGGTATTCTGTGGCTGGAAAAAAACAACATTGCCTAGTCTGCCATAATTGCGCATGGTCTTGCATGCGCACAGCGGCCGATTGCAGCATTATGCGTCTCCGGCTTTTTTTTTGTTTTTTGTTTACACCCTTTCATTTGAGGTGAAAGAAAAAAAAGTAAAGCGGTGTATACTCCGTGATCAACGAGACTTCTTGAATTAGTAGTTCGAGCCCGATGCTCGAACATCCATACGCCCCAGGCGAATAAATCATCAGGCCGAACAGAACGCCTTGAATAATAACCGGCGCGCAAGCACTAACGTTCTAGCGACTGACGCGCTTTCTAAAACGATGATAGTTTTCTCTATAATTTATTTTGTGAAGTCGAGGGCATCGAGATGCTTTGCGCGTTACCCTGATGAAATGTCGCTGACTCACCGTTTTGCCATTCGCATTGAGAGTGACAATATACACCAGTCAAGGTTTTCAGCGATTGTTTCTTGTTTTCGCCCGAAAGAGCGTTTGCTCGACTATTACTCTGCAGGTGTGCGGCACCTGTACATGCATTTCTGAGTACGACTGTGGCCGACTATGTGCCAATGGCATGCCCACTATAACTCTAGAGGCGCGTCCTATCAGTATATCGTGAAACTCGTGCACTTCAATGTCTACGCGTCGGGGCCAGTGCTCTGGTGCCAGTGCACCGGTAAGACGCAAACACCGATCTTAACCACATCATCGGCAAGGCGCGAAAGATTGCATGAATAATCGAGTATCATGATCGTCGGCACGAGTTTGTATTAAGTCAGAGGGATCACGTAGGATCAGCGCGCATATACGCTCGGCTGGAGAAGCAGTCAGCGCTGTGCGGTGACCTCTGGCCCCTGGGACTACTTGTTGCTTTCATAGAAGCTGTATGGTGGCCGAACTAGCGGTAGAGCTGGGTGCGGTTCAAGTAAGCATGCCAGTGAGCGCACGTCGAACGTGTATTTCGGGCCTTGGTGTTTGTTGACGAAGCCGTTTGCGATGAAGGGAGTCGGCTGGGGCTCCGTGATCTCTGAGTTGTGTCTTATGCGGCAAGGTGCTTCTCCCGGAGACCATTGACGTCAGAGGACTGTGCGGAGCCGACCGGAGCCCTGAATGATGTGCTTTTAAACAAGACCCCAGAGAAAGGGCCCCAATTTATGGCATCGCCACCCTTCCGCTGGATGCTATCTATAGCACCAATGGGCGCCGGCCGCTGTCCGGCCTTGGTTCCGCTGCTTCGATCGCCACTGTTCCGCGCTCCGCCGCTTTGCACATGTGCCGTGTAAACGAAATCACCTCGGCACCCTCTCCTGCTCACGAGCGACGCTTTAAGCATTACTCTGAAGCAGTGAAACGAAGCCGCAGGCACGTCTTCGAAATGGTCCGAGCTTCCTTCTTCGAGCTCACTTTGTTAGTGCATGAGGATTCAGTCAACAAGGAGAGGAACCAATGCCATTGGTGGCCTTTGTTAAGCAAAGCATTGCGAAACCAACAGTTAGAGAGGCCAATAATAACATAGGGTATTCTATGGTTTCAATTGGAGTATAAAGTTGATAAATTGACTTATCTTATAACTTATAGGCTCTCCCTCCCCCCCCCCCCACCCCCCCCCCCAAAAAAAAAACACATCCTCTCAAGTTTTGTATGATCGACCACTTGCCTTAATCGACTGACGTGGAGCTTTGGTGGAGTACCTATAGAGCTAGCCACACTGAAGTGTTTTCTCAAGGACGGCCCGTGTCCGAGCATGGTGACTGTATTTTACGACGCAAGAATCTTCCGCCTAACAGCGTCATCAAGGCTCAACATTGAGCAACAGACAGTGTCGACCAATTGCATTTTAAGGCATCAGCATCCTCCATAGACGTTTAAGGATGACGTTGTCCTCACAGTTTACATGCTGAACATGGCGGGCAGCCTTCATGTAGGTTCATTTTGAATTATGGACCCCAGTGGCTGTGCAAGTTTCATAGCTACACCAGATAATTGTTCTGGACATCACCCGCTACCCGTAGCTATAATGTTCTATAAGACAATCGTTTTAGTCCTGTATACTTAAAGGTTCGTATGTACTCTCAAGTTAATTTGTTTAGTGTTTTCCTTGGTCTACCGCAGCTTTGTCCTTTAAAATGCAGACCAATTTAACGTCACCTTCATCAATCTCATGCACCTGTGAGGTTCCATATGGCGTCTGTATACATCTTGACCAGCTATATGATGTGCCACAGATTCACACACTGTTTTTATGCAACACGCCAATTTGTTCTGAGGCGTTTTCATAGAAATCAGTGGGCCCCACCACGGTGGTCTAGTGGCTAAGGTACTCGGCTGCTGACCCGCAGGTCGCGGGATCAAATCCCGGCTGTGGCGGCTGCATGTCCGATGGAGGCGGAAATGTTGTAGGCCCATGTACTCAGATTTGGGTGCACGTTAAAGAACCCCAGGTGGTCGAAATTTCCGGAGCCCTCCACTACGGCGTGAATCATATGGTAGTTTTGGGACGTTAAACCCCACAAATCAATCAATAAACCATTCAGAAATCAGTGGTTCATGCACTTCGCTGCATTTGTAACATGTGAGTCGCTCTGCACAAAATCTTTCATAATTATTTATAGTATCTGGCGTTGTAAGCCCAAAAGGCACGATATCAGTATGAGACACACCGTGGTCCGGAAATTGAGACCATCTAGTGTCCTTTAAGGTGCACTGACGCATAGTACATGAGCCTTTTTATTAAGACGAAAGCTTCAGATACCTCATTAAGTACGAAAGTGACCGTCGAGGGGCCAACAAGAGTGATGCGGAAAAATTATCTCATCATAACGTCACAATGCGACGTAATTGTGACGATAGTTATAGCGCGAGAACAAAACGATGACACAAAGACAAGAAGGACACGAAGGACACGAGTGCTAACTTCCAACTGAGTTTATTGCGCAGAGCACGAAAATATATAGAAGAGACAGTAACCATGTGATAAAAACCATATGGCACAAAGAGCAGAACATGAGTAAGAGAAAAACAAAGGCAAAAAACAAAAGCACAGAAAAACAGCAAAGAAAAATTTATAAGAAAACGAAACAGAAAAGTAAAGATAATATAACTACTTGCGCGCACCGAAACCTTCGAGGAACTTGAGTTCCTTCTCGGACAGAGCCACGGAGGGCTTGCTAATACAAGGCACCTGTTCGCGTGCCATCTGTGAGGCCTCGACAATGACTCGGGTGCGCTCATCTCTTTGCTTGTGCAGCGTCGCTGTGTCCTTGAAAAGGGGCGCACACTTGCACTCCGTGCAGTGCTGAGCAAGAAAACCATCTTTCCCTTTTCTAACATTGTTAGCGTGTTCTCTCAGCCGATCGTTCAAACACCT
This sequence comes from Rhipicephalus microplus, assembly GCF_043290135.1. NCBI lineage: Eukaryota > Metazoa > Arthropoda > Arachnida > Ixodida > Ixodidae > Rhipicephalus > Rhipicephalus microplus. Next base: position 109,258,439 of record NC_134710.1, on the reverse strand, counting down.
TCCGGTCGTTCCGACATGAAAGCACCACATAAAAGGGGGGTCTTATAGACAACTTCCCGGGAGCAGGCCGCGTACCTGTTTCTATGTTGAACTCTGCATTCCGTTGATGACTGCGTTTTCAGGGGGTTTGTAGTTGTGGTGGGGCTGATTAATTTGAACGGTGCCGAGAACAGGACACAAACTCCAACACGTTTTCCAATTTTCTTGGGATATCTGGTGTTTGTAAGGAATCACGGCTATCCTTTCACGTTCTGTATCCGTATTGCTCGGATTCTGTTGCTGCCTCTGCTCTGCCTTATTAGTCCGCAGGACAGTCTCAGCAAGGGAAGCGATAAACGCCTCGGGGAAACCCGAAGCCTTAAGCTGGGAAACTTGAGCTTTGAAACTCGCTGAGATATTGTGGGCGCATGACCTATTTAAGGCATTCTCAAGACAGGTTCGTGCTATGCCTCGCTTAACTAACTTGATGTGAGCGGAAGAAAAAGGAAGTAGAGGTTTCTGCGCACGTGGTTCATAACACCAACAGATGTGCTGTGAGCTAAAAACCAGTCTTAAATCCAAAAAGCGTAACTTAACTTGTCATTCTCGGGCATTTCATGTGTCAACGCAAGAGGCCTTAAACAATCTTCGAACACACCTATCGTTTGAGTCGCAAACGAGTGAAACATAGAAGAATTACAATTTAGAAGAAGCAAGAAATCATCCACGTATCTGAATATTTTGACGACATGCGAGCCTTCTAACTTTTCTTGCAGTTTCTGCCCATTTTCGCCAATAAAAGATCACTGAGTAGAGGTGCTATGCATGAGCCGATTGAAACACCCGTTTTCTGCAGATAAATGCAATCATTCCATTGAACGAAAGTAGAGGTGAGGTACAGCAAAACCAGGTCAAGAAAATCTCCCGCACTGATGCCAGTTTTTAATTGGAAGTTCAATTCCCCGAAAATTTCTGTGTTATCCCTTATACATTCTAATACCTCATCGTGAGGCAGAGAGTAGCATAGGTCCTTTATGTCAATTGAAAAACCGAAAAGATTGGATTGATTTGATTGTTTGAACAATTCTACCAGAGCCTGCGAGTTTTTGATAAAAAATTGGTCATCAATTTTTAGACACTTTAGATGGGTCTGAATAAACAAGCCGAGTTGCTTTTGCCACGTACCACTTTCTGTCTTAATGACACGGAAGGGCATGTCAACCTTATGTGTTTTGGCAGAAAAAAAACATGCTGAGCCCATTTTGTCACTTTTGCTAATGTGCTGCGCTAACTGTTTTAACTCTAGTTTACGACACATTTCCTTGGCCTGCGTTTTTACTCTATCTAGACGAATGTTGGTACAACATTTGAAAACAGAGTCGATAGCTGTGACCGCCTTTTCTAGGTACAAGCAATTAGGAAGAACGGCGAAACCACCCTCCTTATCTGACGGCACGTTACTTCTTATCTGTCTCTGTGTTGTCGTTTTGTTCTCGCGCTATAACTATCGTCATGCCATACCAACTAGCCCAAGCTGCCACACTTCTAAGTAATTGTGACATTATGACGTTGTGCGATGTCATCCCGTGACATCGTCGCGCCAAACGTGATCTGATCAAGGAGCCAGTGCAAAATTAGGTAAGGTCAGGAAGCTTGCAATGCATCCGATCCTTGAGGCGATGCAAAGCCACGTTAAGGGCAGAAAAGCTTTCGGAGAGGGTGCGGAAAAGAATTATTGCAACGATTGCACAGAAAAACTAGCAGATGGCTTTCGCCGTCTAGTAGTGTTCGGCGGATACACAAGGAACCCTGTGAGTTTTTTTCATCGAATGCATGCAACGGACACGGTTCATCTCAGTACTCTGCAGATCAGCTTCAGTCTATGCAGTCTGTTGTAGTCTGTGTGAGCTATATGAGCTATAGTAAGAAAAATTTGCATGAGCCGTTTCTGCTTGTGCAGGCCAAAAACATGCACAAACTGGCGCTGCGTAAACATTTGGCTTTACCGTCGCGTATTTCGACCTTTTGCACAATTGAGAAAGCCCGTTACACTTAGACGCCTGTATACACGTCTGAAAATCGGCGTCGTGCTTTTACTAGCAGTGATAGGCATGCCGTCCTCCGGTGACACTTCACGGGTCTGCCCACAGCCGCTTTTCAAAAGAGACTACGTCTCTTGAGAAGATGTGGCTCTCTGGCTTTGAGATTATAGGTCACCTTGGCCGACGTCGTTATGTCTTGTAGCACTTTCAGCTCCGGGAATTAAAAATAAACAGATACAATATCCTGATCGAGCCTACATCAGGAAACAAACATATTGTGGGTTGTGGGACACGAATTGAGGGAATGTGGGAGCATCGTGCGTGTGATTGAGCAGCTACAGATCCGTTGCTTTGCCATTCACAGTTGTGTTCACAACCCTATTGTTGATATCAGTCAAAAATATTGCGAGTCAAGAAACAATGTCAGGGGGGAACAAAATTTTTCAATCAATTGATGTCTAATCAAGTAAGCTATTCGATTGTCTTTCGTAAGTACTATATATGTATACCCTAAAACATGGGAGAGGCGTTTGCCCTGCAGTGGGCGTAGTCAGGTTGATGATTATGATGATGATGATAATGATGATATACTCAAGCAAACATTCTATTTAGTGATACCAAGTTATGGCGCAGCAAATGTTTGAGTGCTCAGTGATTTTCTCGTTTGATTTCTCGTTCTTGTTACGGTTCACTCGAGTAACTCGCTTATGTACAAAGCAACACTCCCTACATTCTCATGTCGCTGGTTTTCGGTTAATAACTTGAAGTTCTTGGCAAATTAAACAAATCTTTCAACATCGCTAAGCGCAATAATTTATGTGACGACGAGAGAGAGTGAAAAGTAACTTTTCTTTTGATAGCCGTTTGACAGAGGTGGGGGGGGGGCAGTCCCGCATAGGTGATGACCAGGAGCCATTGGGCTGCGGAGGCATCCTCTACCTGCTAAACAACTGTGAGTCGGTACTCAGGAGCCGTGCAGAGCAGCGTGGTCTCGCACTGCCTCAAATTCTGAATATTTCAGCCCTATAGGGGTGCCTGTGGGCCGACACACATAATGTGATACAGGCCCACCGTTTTCTGGCAAAATTTATATTTGAATGAATATTGTTCTGGAAGAAAATGATTATACGTCACTTGGTTTGTATATGTATTTCTTTGAAGGAGGCGCCATACTACCGCCTGCTACTTATAAATTGAATAGTGCACGGGGAAAGCGGGCCCTCTACAATCCACAGTGGTTAGTAATCTCCCTGTAGCTATACACCCGCTTTCTTATCAGTGCCAGCTATGGAGCCCCGGTGGCTCGGATCGTGAGCCCATGAGTCATGGTGTCAGCCACCTCGTTGCCGTGGAGGTAGGAGTGCGCAGAGACCTACATGATATGGGCGACGCAGTTTTATTTCTTGGTCTTTATTATCAGTGCCAGCTACGGAGCCCCGGTATAGCCCGGATTGTGAGCCCACGAGTCATGGTCTCAGCCGCCTCATTGCTGTGGAGGTAGGAGTGCGCAGAGACCTAGATGATATGGGCGACACAGTTCTATTTCTTGATCTTCCTTATTAGTGCCAGCTACGGAGCCCCGGTATAGCCCGGATTGTGAGCCCACGAGTCATGGTGTCAGCCACCTCCTTGCTGTGGAGGTAGGAGTGCGCAGAGACCTAGATGATATGAGCGACGCAGTCTATTTCTTGATCTTTCTTATTAGTGCCAGCTACGGAGCCCCCGGTATAGCCCGGATTGTGAGCCCACGAGTCATGGTGTCAGCCGCCTCCTTGCTGTGGAGGTAGGAGTGCGCAGAGACCTAGATGATATAGGCGACGCAGTTATATTTCTTGGTCTTTCTCATCAGTGCGAGCTACAGAGCTCTGGTATAGCCCGGATTGGGAGCCCACGAGTCATGGTGTCATCCACCTCCTTGCTGTGGAGGTAGAAGTGCGCAGAGACCTAGGTGATATGGGCGACGCAGTCTATTTCTTGATCTTTTTTATTAGTGCCAGCTACGGAGCTCTGGTATAGCCTGGATTGTGAGCCCACGAGTCATGGTGTCAGCTGCCTCTTTGCCGGGGAGGGAGGAGTCCGCAGGAACCTAGATGATATGAATGACGCAGTTCTATTTCTTGATATGCGTAGTATTGATATTACTGAGAAAAAAATTGCCGAAGCCTGAAATATACAGCAAAAGGCATGACACGTAACAGTTGCGATACTTATGCTTGCTTCCCAACAGCGCCATTATTATTGTATATTATTATTATTAATACAATGGAGATGGCATATTTGCTTTCAATAAAGCTTTTATGCGTCCGCATCATCATAATGAATGGCCTCTACCTACATAGCAACGCAAAAACTCTGTCGGCGACTCTTTCGTCTTCTTCATTTTCTGCTTCACTCCCCGAACATGTGTGCTCGCCCACGTCTCCGATTTGGTTCAGCGTAAGATGCAGTAACTCGAATGGGCGTGAGAACGAGTACACACAGCGAAAACAGCCAACGATTTCAAAGACGTTTATCCTGTGCTCTCGTCGGCCTGTTTTTCGCCGCCACTTCCGTGCGCGCAGCCCTTTTAAGGGCTGAACATGGTGAGTCGCTGTAGAGCCCGCCACTTCTCGAAGACGCCCTGAACCCTTTCGCAGGTCCGAGAAACGGTACAACAAGTCCATGTCGTCATGGGAGCCGAGCCAGTTGCTCCCTAAAATGTGAACAAGAGACTGCCCAAACGCATGGGGACGGAAATTGACGCCATATTCCAAGCGAGGCATGCGGAACCAGCGGCCGCCAGAGCCAGAGCAGCCATCACTGCCAGCTCCATCTCTGGCACTTCTCATACGGCGAATCAATCCCCTCCATCGCCCGCAGGCGCACAAGAGAAAGGTTCCATTCAGGGAACTCCTTCTCGAGCAAACTTCATAGAGATCGACACCTCGGCAGTCTCAAGCTCCTCTTCGGAGCACCACATGCCGGCCTCGTCACCCTCAACATCGGAAACGACGATCGAGCAAAATGGAGAAGAAAGTCGATACTTCTCCGTTCCTTCTCGGACTCTTCCCGGCCACCGAAGTCAACACGACCTTGGGGCCCGAACATGCAGCCCCTGCCTCTCCCACAACAGTGGGGAAACGCGGCGGCACACACATCCACAGACCAGCGGGGAAGCGAACCAACTTCCTTTCCATGTCTCGCGACACTATCATGGCTTTTATTGCAGAATTTGCCGCCACCCGACGCGTCCGCGTCTAATTTTGACGGGATATTGTTGCCGTGGACGTGCAACCAGCTGCAGACCCTTCGGAGCTCCTCGAGGTTCGGAAGATTTGCTCCCTCATCGTCAAGTCCAAACTCCTCATGGATAACACTTGTGTGGGGGTCATCTACGGGGTCGACATGAACTTAGACGACGCTGACATCGCGGCAAACATCACCTCGGCTATCCCAGTCTTGTCCTGTGTGCGCCGCGGCAGGTGCGTCACCGTCACATTTGAGGGAACCTCTGTACCAGCGGAGGTGTTCCTCTTCAAATTGCGCGTACCCCGGTCTCTGCAGTGCGCCCGTTGTGGCCGTTTCGGCCTCGAGAGACGAGTGCTGCCTCCATTGCAGTGGCAGCCACCCCAAAGCACCGTGCCCTGCGGAGCGCCCTCGCTGTATTAGCTGCAGCGGCACCCATCCATGAATGAATTGATGGATGCTAAGAGCGTCCCCTTTAAAACGGGGCGGTGACATGCGTGCCCCCAAGTTCACAAAAAACAAAACAAAAAATCTTTCTTTTTGTGTTGACCTAATGCCTTATCTACTCCTATTCAATCGGTATTATTATAACAAAGAGAAATATAAATTTGTGTTCCATCTCTCTGCCTCTTCAGGCAGAATGACCTCATTTTCCCACTATTTCTGTCCTTTATCTGTACTTCTCTGCCACCAGTACTCTAACCGTCTCTTACTTGCTTCTATCGCGAAGGTGTTCAGCTTTCCGTGTTTGTCACTCAAACCTAAAACCCTGCAGGCTTGTACCCACACGTATTCCTGGGTGGATATCACTGCATTCAATCAGAACATGTTGCATCGTTTTATTAACTCCCGCACAACATGCACATTGTTCTTGTTCTTTACTGAATCTCGGTTAGTGACTACGCATTTAAGGCAACCCTAGGGTGCCTCGATGCGCGCGCCCCCGCTGAGGGTGCTGCCACCTTTTGTACGGCTTCCTCCACCATTGTAGTGCCTGCCGTGCCTTTCCCGAGCTGTGCGACTCACGTGTGGGTTTTCTTCGGCATGTTTTGCCTGGATGTTGAATTCCTCAGGGCTAAAGCTATTCGCATTAGGCTAGTGAGCCACAGCGCGCCAGCGCAAAACCAGTATGCAGCGGGAGTGATAATGGCGGCTGCCGCAGATCTCTTCATTCTGAGCGAAGGAGCGGGCATCGAGGCACTCTAGGCAACCCGACCTCGCCCCGAACAGTAACGTGCCTCCCCTTCAATTATCATAAAACCTCACCCAGCTTATTTTGTTCTTGCCCTTTCGGTAGTTACCGAGAGCGGGCTTCTTTTCCATTTGTCATCCAATAAATCCTCTCGGCCTCTTTGACATTTCGCTTAATGTTTTTATTGCCGTGTCGCCCACGAGTCGCGCTCGTAGCCACCCTGCTCCTCCTGGCAGATTCAGCGCAAGGCCGCCGTCATCTTTGCCTCTTCAGATAGCCACGTGACGCGCCTCAAAGCGTTGGAGGAAGCCAGGATCACTGTCAACAACATCGACAAGCGTGGCTGCACAGTGGTCGTGAAGGGTCGCTTCTTTCGCGACGCTGTTGCCGGATCGACGAGGGCAACCGCCCCTCGCACTGCTACCAGTGCGCCTCCTACCATTTCGAGCAGGACGACCCCATCACCTCCTCCTCTTGATAGGCCGGCCCCCGAGGTTGACCCGAAGGACGCGGTGATTGCATCACTTGCGGCGGCAATACGGGTGACACTTGTGTTCCTGTCGTCTGACTGTTCGGTGCGTGGATTTTGTGCCGCGGGTCTCGCTGCACATGAGGCCCTCGTCCAGGCTAATTAGACAGGTGGATTTTGACATCGAGGCCAGCTGTCACAAACGAGTACTCAAAAAAGAGCGCGCCGCCGAATACTGGCGACCAAGCGCCAGAGAGATGCCTCGAGGTCAACGCTAAACAAGAAAACAAGCATCCAAAGACTCCCCGGGCGCGCTGTCTCTTCCCCTCGGAAGCGTAGTTTCGCCGACCAACCTCCTCACATCGGCCGCCGAGCAAGCCCTAGAAACATCTGGAAGGAAAGGGGTGTGGTGATGTAGAGTTGCGGCACGAGTCGCGGATGGTCCTCGATATGTCTCGCTCTTTCCCCAACCTTGGCTGCGCATCGCGCCGAAGAAACGATTAGAAATTTCTGGAATCTAGCGCGAAAGGTATTTAAGCGAGCAGCGGAGAAGGGAGATCAGGAGAAGAAGAAAGTTTGCGCCGATGTGCGTAGGGTGTTCCGCCGTGTCGGCGAAGGTTTTGTCCTTAGTGACAAAGCAGGAGACGAAGACAGTTTACGCCAGTGTGCGTAGCGAAGAGATAAAGAAAGAGACAATGCAGGTAATGAAGAGGATTTCCGCCTGAAGGGTGTAAGTTGGTTCTACCAGCAGATGAAGAAGAGGGTGTCCACCGCTAGAGAGCGAAGACGCGTGCTTCAATCGCAACGTATGGGAAGCCGACGTGTTACCGGCGAAGAAGTTTGGTGCTTGGAGAGCGGCCAATTGAAGACGCGAGGTTTCCTGGAAGAGAAACTTGGGGGCAGCGTATAGACAACAGCGCTGGACTTTGAGTGAGTGGTTTCTGGAAGAGTATAATTCAGATTTTATTCCAAAGACTTGGACCGAATAACTTTTCGAACTCTTTAGTCTATAAGTGCCTTGGTTGTTCGATGCATGTGATTGCAATGTAGCACGTATTGTTGTTTGTGTCCGTTGTTTTGAGTGTAGCTGATTGTATTGGGTAGTCCATTGTTTTATTGGTGAAATATTGTACTGAGCTGTGGCCGAGTTTGCATGTTTGTGTAACGTTTGATCTGCCATACTTGAGAATATAATTTTGTTTAGTTTATCAACTCTCGGCACTGACTCGTTCTTTGGACGACAGCCAGCGTCCGCTGGCGCGCCAAATAGGACCACTTCTAAATTGACCGCGCTTTCGTGGTGCAGTTCAGAGTGCCGATACTTCGGCCCTTGGAATCAGCCCGGCAATCACCTCCCTAATTAACGGGACCTGTGACACCATCTGGACAGCCACCTCTAAGCTCATCTGAGCTCTCATTTTTTGCACGTGCACAGGCGAGCGCTTCGCGCACTCGCATCTTATAATGCGCCATTTCGGTTCATCTAGTTTCTTCTTCCGCGAAAAAGTTTTTCCCGGCCTTCTAGGCGGCTTTTCCGGATGGTAGCGGGTTCTCGCGATGGAGCGGTCGCGCACTGTGAAAGGTGAAGCGAATGTGTACTACCTTTTTTTTCTTTTCTTTCCTTTTCCTTACCTATTCCTTTTGTCGCGATAGCAATTATATGGACACTCTCGGCTGGATTTTGGACATCGGTGTTGATGTCGGCGTCACGCACCGTATATTTGTCTATATGAAAATGCAAGAACGAAAAAAAAACTCAGAAAGTGACTCCGGTGCGCGAGATCAAAGTTGGGTCATCTCAAGCTGGAGTGGGAGGCGATAACCACTGAGCCACCGGAAGCACGTCCTTCACCGGTCAAATGGCAAGCTATTTATATCTACCACTCACCGCTGCTCACGGACATCTCGGAGGAAATTATTGCGTTTTCAGTCTTACCAGCAAGACGGCGCAATGAGCGTGCGTCGCCACATCGCGTGGTGGCGTGCGCTCGAATCTTCCTCGCGTACTTTGCCCCGCTCAGAACAGGGGAGCGACGCTCCCTCGCACCACCTTATCTCGCGTTGGGGAGGATAAGAGAATCGTACGTCTTGGCTGGTCTTGGGCTTTACCCGGAAAAAGATTTTGTTGTAGTTACCGGGCGCACAAAGGTCACTGCAATCATTGCAGTCTCTGTTTTCGAAAAGCGCGCGCCTGTGAGACACAGCGAAGTAACATATGAGACGCTTATTCGCGTGCATCTGTACCTGTGAGTACGTTTCGTGCATCATTTGTGCATGAGAAACAACGTGCACGTTTCGATCTGCTTTCTGTTTTGCGCGTGACCTTCCACTTTGTTGCTATCGCATTCATTGCTTCGCCTTTGCGACAAAGCTGTGAGTTTTTATTCCCACAATATCTCTGTTCCGATTTGTTGAGGTGTAACAATAAAACTGACAGTTACGGGCGGGACTTTTCTTTTTCATTGCCACTTAGAGAGCCCGTGTTGAAACATGCGTATCCCTTACCTTTGGCTTTCTCGGCGGTCTTCTTGGTCAACTGCGTGTGGCGCGTGGGTGTTCTTGCGTGCGTACGTGAGTCAGATCGAAGGCTTTTATTATTGTTTTTTACCCTTCACACGTTTCATCCTAATCTCCCTTTATTGTTATTCTCTCACCCCCCCCCCCCCCGCGCGGCGTCATAGAGGGGAAAAAATTATACAAAAAGAAATGCAGAAATAGAGAGAAAGTGAGGGACAGAAACAGACTAAAAAGAAATAGAAATGACAGAGCACGACTGATAGAAAAAAAGGCGAGAGGGAAGCCAGAAGTGGGGAGGAAGTGAAAAAAGATGGAAAGAGCGGGAAAGACATATATAAAGAAATAGACGGAGAGAGAAAGGTAGAGAATGACAAAGAAAGAAACAGATGCAATAATGCGATATTAAAATAGAGATAAATATAAAGCAGGAGAAAATAAAGAGAAACATATGGAAGGCCACCCACCTCCACCATTCCTTCAGGCGTACCAATGCTATATAGTGCAAGCTGCCTTAATTTCATCCAGCGCCAGACCACAACTAGTGGTCTGTCCCTGGATTAAAAACTCATTGGCTCATGCATTAGGCACGTTACAACCGTCGTTACCATACGACCCAGATGACATCCCTTCCACCATACTAAAGACCTATGGTAGTATATTTGCTCCTGTATTGACTACAGTATTTAATAACTGTCTGAACGCTTCCATATTTACCAGCATGTGGAAAACTACGCGTGTTTTTCGATGCAGTATATAAGTGGGGCTGCAAAACTGATGCTTCTAATTATCTTCTGAATTTTCTACTGTGTGCCACATTGAATATAATACTTGAGATGGCTCTTCACAGCATATTGTATCTTAGCCTGAATTATTCACTGATTTTTAATCTACACGGCTTTCTTCCTGGCCGCTCAACTGCCACAAATCTTCCTGTAGTTTCATGACGGAAATCTCTTCACATATTTCTCAGAAAGGAAAGGTTGACGTAGTCTACTGTGACCTGAGCAAAGCTTTTGACGTAGTCAGCCATTCACTGTTTTTGGTTAAACTTGCAAATTTTGACGTTGACTCGTCTGTTGTGAATTTTTTTCCACGGCTATCTACTTAATAGATCATGTTATGCTGCCGTGAATGGCTAAATGTCTTCCTTGTACAAAGTGTCAAGTGGTGTCCCTCAAGGGTCGGTATTAGGCCAACTCTTACCTTTAATTTACGTTAACGACGCTTATGTTGCAATAATTTATTCTCCTTTTCTCTTGTATGCCGATGACATCAATATATTTATGGAAATGTATTCAGTTAACGACGGTCGCTTGCTACACCTATAGATTTGTGTTCTTTCTCCGAATGATGGAACAACAATAACCTTTCCCTGAATACCTCACTGAATATCTCACTGAACTTGGTCTCGGAGACCAAGTTCAGAAGTATACCTCGCAAAACATCCATCGTGTAATTCCCATACTCTGTCAATACCGTGTTGTTAGTTAAGATTTATGAGTTCAGTGATCTTGGTGTTCTTTTTGATAGCATGCTCAATTTTCTGCTCGCACGAAACGTACTACCACGCTTGGCATTTGTTCTCTGGGCCGTGTTTGCAGAATTTCTCGAGAATTATGTTCTACAGTCGTCCAGAAATTGTACACCGCAATATGTATTTTTAAACTTGAGTATATATGTATCTGTGCTCTATATTGGCATCGCTAAGTCTGACAGTGACGCCATTGAGCGAGTCCATTCACATTCACGTCACATTCACCCTGGGGCATGCAGGGAGCACGTGTTCCTGGCCTCTTTACTATCTCCACCTCTGCTTTACAAAGGCGCTGAAGCGTACGGGCTTTAGCACAGCCGGCAGCATTTTTCGCTGCCGGTGCCGTTCGTTGTAGTTAGGGGAACGGTAGTGCGAGCTGAGTAGGTTGAGAGGTATAGACGACAGCTGGCATAGTTGGCATGCCTGCTTCCGCTGTATGAAACGTCACCTACTCTAGTTCAGGCTGTGCTGTTCATGTGAAGCTTGCTGATATGTGTACAGCCGTAATATTTACATCCATTGCCGTTTTTGTGTGCTGCGCAATTTATTTTACATTTTTGACTGATAATATAACTTTAAGTGCACGGGATCTTACAAAATTTTCAAAAGGATACTGAACTAAAATAGGAAAAAACTGATTAAAACATTGAAAATCTACTCTGGAGGCACCATTGTTCTGACAAACGGTTTATTTCACGTATTTTCGTAACGTTGGCTGTATTTTTGTGGATTGTTAGCGCGCGGTGGCTACACGTGAGTGCCAGCCGTAACGTCTCATTCTCCCAGGCAAATGCAAGGTGCATGGGTTCCTGTCCTCCTCTTCCTTTTCTTCACCTCTCCCCATTACACAAAATCACTGATGCTTTACCCCTGTGGGGAGCATTTTTTGTTGCCATAGTGATTCTGGGAGCTGTTGTGGCAGTTGGGCCGGTGGATAGACGCGGTCAATGGCTGGCATAGTTAGGATGCCAGTTTCAAGTGAGCGCAACGTCACCTCTAGTCGAAATGTCACCTTTAGTTCACAATTGAGCACCTATAGGCGCGGCAGTTAAAAAAAAAAACCTATTAAACAATTTTCTTTCAGTTTCTGCCTGAAAGGAAGGTTGTGCCTATTGATGTCACCACCTATTTTTAAAATCTGGCTGAAAATCTTGGCTGCGAAAAATTTGTTCAGTATCCCCTCAAAATCGAAACTCGTCGGCAATAATATGGTGTGGCAGACGAACGGAAAGTTGTAGCAACAAAATCAGCTGTGGCGGCGCGGGTGCATGACGTATGAATCGGTAGCTACAGAATTGCTTCTGTAGTCGATTAAACTTCCAACTCAGGCTTACTGGTATGTTATGTTTGCTAGCGATGGCAGCGCAAAGAAGAACGGACCACAAAAAGACAACGAACAGCGTTCTGTGTGTGTCTGTCTGTTGAAATATGCATCCATTTTTATTACCAGTACTATCAAGTCTGCGTGCCCGTACATCCAGTTTGAGGACACCTGAAAGTTTAAAGAAACGAATATGCGTCGTTCGTATGTAATGTGTTAGAATACTATACCCCCGAAGCTTATTTAATTTACTTCACGATGTGTTTTAAGCCGTGTTATATTTTTAGGGGCCGGGTGGTGGAGAAGTGGTGGGGAGCTGCAAAGGGTGTTGGTTGCAGCGGGTAGCGTATAGATTGAGATTTTAAGTGGAGGGTTGGTTTCACACGATAAAATGAGCTCTTCATAACCTTCATATTATGTCGCAAGTTTGGGCTGGACAGTGGAAACGCCGGCCTAATTAAGTGAATTTACCGGTATGTTGAACAGTCGATATTCGCTGCCAGACTGAACAATCGTCGGTATGTTAGACTGGCTTGATGTTGGACACCGTCTATATACTTACAGGACGGAGACCATACCTTCGGGGACGCATTGGTGTCTAGCCGGCGTTTCCCCGATGCTTAAAAAAAAATCGACGTGCACCCAGACACGACGGTGTGTCCAGCAAAGCCTGCCATCACTTGATAACCCAAAAAAGGACACAGTGAGCTTGCTTCTTTGGCACAAACATTGACCCCGCTTCTCTCGCAGCAGGCTTTTTCTGCGAGGATGGGCGTCAATAAGTGCAGAATCAAAGATGAATAGGATTTTAGGGCGTCAGCTGCGAAATATCCACGCCGCTATCTCGACCCTATATAATACCTCTCTAATCTCGTTTCACAGGTACGACTAAAACTTGATTAGCTGTGTCAAAAAGTTCAAATGACATGCACTTACATGTCTATTGACATTGATATAGAACGTTGCCACAATTGCTGCCTAATCTCAAGTTTTTGTTTTTTTCTCATCTTTTACACGCTTTTTAAGAGCGAAGAATAACGATAATAATAAAAAAAAGGAGGAGATGAGCGTCGCATAGGAAAAATTGGTTTAGCAGGTAGCACGTTGCCCCAATTCTTATGGTAATCATGACTTACACGAAAGATTTATGTCTGCGCTGTTTCCTCCATATTGATGAGATGGCGCAAACATGAAGGTCATAAATGTGAGGTCAGCGGTAAAAAAAAAAGTGCATCTTGTGCTCAAAGCTGGAACAATGGTGGCGCTAGTGTTCGATCTAGCTTTTAAGAAATTAGTGACCTTGCTTTTAAATAATCGACACTATTGCTTATTAGTTCCGATTAATATTGTAGCTAAAACTTATACGCTCTTTGGTAAAAGCATAGCGATATAGGAAAACTTAAGTAGGTCGAACACTATATAGCTCCGCTGTCGGTCACAGTCTTGCAACTCTAGTGCGAAGCTGCACATCTTTCACTTTTTTTGCAAAACTATTGTCGATCTGTACGTAAATCTATATTGGTAATATATTGTTCAGTACTGCTGTAATAGAGTTAAGTATGTATTCTTTCTGCTTCCATAGAGAAAAATATGTGCGATGCTTACACTAATTGATCCTCAAAGGCAGAGTTTGCAAACACGTACACAAGAATGACGTCAAGAACCCCAAACACTGACTAACGACGGACCGCTGTGTCAAGCAGAGGTTAGTGGAACACAATAGATGACCAACGCAAGGCTCACCTTCTAATGTTTCTTTGCAGTGGCGAGAGTGTAAGTGCATGCCGAAGTTCGATTAATGAGTCGTTGTCTGCCGACGCAGGAATGAAGAAACGCGTTTAATGACTTGGCATGTCGATAACAGTGGTAACGCATGCGTTTGCCAACCAACTCCTAAATTGCACAAAAAAATCAAATGCCCTTAAAACTGTCCCAATGAGAGCTAGAAGACAGTGCCAACCATCACCTAACTTGCAAAAAGAAATCAAATGCCCTAAACATTGGCCCAATGAGAGCTAGGAGACAGTTCCAGCCATCTCCTAACTTGCACAAAGAAATCAAATGCCCTAAAAACTGGCCTAATGAGAGCTAGCTGAAAGTGCCAACTATCTCCTAACTTGCACAAAGAAATCAAATGCCCTAAAAACTGTCCTAATGAGAGCTAGCAGACAGTGCCAACCATCTCCTAACTTGCACAAAGAAATCAAATGCCCTAAAAACTGTCCCAATGAGCGCTAGCAGACACTGCCAGCAATCTCCTAACCTGCACAAGGAAATCAAATGCCCTAAAAACTGTCCTAATGAGAGCTAGCACACAGGGCCAACCATATCCTAACTTGCACAAAGAAATCAAATGCCTTAAAACTGTCCTAATGAGAGCTAACAGACATGTGCCAATCATCTCCTAACTTGCACAAAGAAATCAAATGCCCTAAAAACTGTCCTAATGAGAGCTAGCAGACAGTGCCAACCATCTCCTAACTTGCACAAAGAAATCTAATGCCCTAAAAACTGTCCCAATGAGAGCTATCAGACAGTGCCAACCATCTCCTAACTTGCACAAAGAAATCAAATGCCCTAAAAACTGACCCAATGAGAGCTAGGAGACAGTGCCAACCATCTCCTAACTTGCACAAAGAAATCAAATGCCCTGAAAACTGTCACAATGAGAGCTAGCACACACTGCCAACCATCTCCTATCTTGCACAAAGAAATCAAATCCCCTAAAATATGTCCCAATGAGAGCTAGCAGACAGTGCCAACCATCTCCTAACTTGTACAAAGAAATCAAATGCCCAAAAAACTGTCCTCGTGAGAGCTAGCAAACAGTGCCAACCATCTCCTAACTTGCACAAAGAAATCAAATGCCCTAAATACTGTCCCTATGAGAGCTAGCAGACAGTGCTAACCATCTCCTAACTTGCACAAAGAAATCAAATGCCCTAAAAACTGACCCAATGAGAGCTAGAAGACAGTGCCAATCATCTACTAACTTGCACAAACAAATCAAATGCCCTTAAAACTGACCTAATGAGAGCTAGCAGACACTGCCAACCATCTCCTAACTTGCACAAAGAAATCAAAGCCCTAAAAACTGTCCTTATGAGAGCTAGCAGAGAGTGCCAACCATCTCCTAACTTGCACTAAGAAATCAAATGCCCTAAAAGCTGACCCAATGAGAGCTAGGGGACAGTGGTAACAATCTCCTATCTTGCACAAAGAAATAAAATGCCGTAAAAACAGACCTAATGAGAGCTACCAGACACTGCCAACCATCTCCTAACTTGCACAAAAAAATCAAATGCCCTTAAAACTGACCTAATGAGAGCTAGCAGACCCTGCCGACCTTCTCCTAACTTGCACAAAGAAATCAAATGCCCTAAAAATTGTCCTAATGAGAGCTATCAGAGAGTGCCAACCATCTCCTAACTTGCACAAAGAAATCAAATGCCCTAAAAACTGACCCAATGAGAGCTAGCAGACACTGCCAACCATCTCCTAACTTGCACAAAGAAATCAAAGCCCTAAAAACTGTCCTAATGAGAGCTAGCAGAGAGTTCCAACCATCTCCTAACTTGCACTAAGAAATCAAATGCCCTAAAAACTGACCCAATGAGAGCTAGGGGACAGTGGCAACAATCTCCTATCTTGCACAAAGAAATCAAATGCCGTAAAAACAGACCTAATGAGAGCTAGCAGACACTGCCAACCATCTCCTAACTTGCACAAAGAAATCAAATGCCCTTAAAACTGACCTAATGAGAGCTAGCAGACCCTGCCGACGTTCTCCTAACTTGCACAAAGAAATCAAATGCCCTGAAAATTGTCCTAATGAGAGCTATCAGAGAGTGCCAACCATCTCCTAACTTGCACAAAGAAATCAACTGCCCTAAAAACTGACCCAATGAGAGCTAGGGGACAGTGCCAACCATCTCCTAACTTGCACAAAGAAATCAATTGCCCTAAATAATGACCTAATGAGAGCTAGCAGACACTGCCAACAATCTCCTAACTTGCACAAAGAAATCAAATGCCCTAAAAACTGACTTAATGAGAGCTAGCAGAGACTGCCAATCATCTCCTAACTTGCACAAAGAAATCAAATGCCCTAAAAACTGACCTAATGAGAGCTAGCAGACACTGCCAACCATATCCTAACTTGCACAAAGAAATCAAATGCCTTAAAACTGTCCTAATGAGAGCTAACAGACATGTGCCAATCATCTCCTAACTTGCACAAAGAAATCAAATGCCCTAAAAACTGTCCTAATGAGAGCTAGCAGACAGTGCCAACCATCTCCTAACTTGCACAAAGAAATCTAATGCCCTAAAAACTGTCCCAATGAGAGCTATCAGACAGTGCCAACCATCTCCTAACTTGCACAAAGAAATCAAATGCCCTAAAAACTGACCCAATGAGAGCTAGGAGACAGTGCCAACCATCTCCTAACTTGCACAAAGAAATCAAATGCCCTGAAAACTGTCACAATGAGAGCTAGCACACACTGCCAACCATCTCCTATCTTGCACAAAGAAATCAAATCCCCTAAAATATGTCACAATGAGAGCTAGCAGACAGTGCCAACCATCTCCTAACTTGTACAAAGAAATCAAATGCCCAAAAAACTGTCCTAGTGAGAGCTAGCAAACAGTGCCAACCATCTCCTAACTTGCACAAAGAAATCAAATGCCCTAAATACTGTCCCTATGAGAGCTAGCAGACAGTGCTAACCATCTCCTAACTTGCACAAAGAAATCAAATGCCCTAAAAACTGACCCAATGAGAGCTAGAAGACAGTGCCAATCATCTACTAACTTGCACAAACAAATCAAATGCCCTTAAAACTGACCTAATGAGAGCTAGCAGACACTGCCAACCATCTCCTAACTTGCACAAAGAAATCAAAGCCCTAAAAACTGTCCTAATGAGAGCTAGCAGAGAGTGCCAACCATCTCCTAACTTGCACTAAGAAATCAAATGCCCTAAAAGCTGACCCAATGAGAGCTAGGGGACAGTGGCAACAATCTCCTATCTTGCACAAAGAAATAAAATGCCGTAAAAACAGACATAATGAGAGCTACCAGACACTGCCAACCATCTCCTAACTTGCACAAAGAAATCAAATGCCCTTAAAACTGACCTAATGAGAGCTAGCAGACCCTGCCGACCTTCTCCTAACTTGCACAAAGAAATCAAATGCCCTAAAAATTGTCCTAATGAGGCAATACTTTTTTGCAGACTAGTTGGTTCATACTTGAAAAATTGAATTGCTGCACAAACTTGAAGAAAAAAACAAGAGAGACAGGAAAGAGTGCAGTCCTCTTTGCACTGCACTCTTTCCTGTCTCTCTTGTTTTTTTCTTCAAGTTTGTGCAGCAATTCAATTTTTCAAGTCCTAATGAGAGCTATCAGAGAGTGCCAACCATCTCCTAACTTGCACAAAGAAATCAAATGCCCTAAAAACTGACCCAATGAGAGCTAGCAGACACTGCCAACCATCTCCTAACTTGCACAAAGAAATCAAAGCCCTAAAAACTGTCCTAATGAGAGCTAGCAGAGAGTTCCAACCATCTCCTAACTTGCACTAAGAAATCAAATGCCCTAAAAACTGACCCAATGAGAGCTAGGGGACAGTGGCAACAATCTCCTATCTTGCACAAAGAAATCAAATGCCGTAAAAACAGACCTAATGAGAGCTAGCAGACACTGCCAACCATCTCCTAACTTGCACAAAGAAATCAAATGCCCTTAAAACTGACCTAATGAGAGCTAGCAGACCCTGCCGACCTTCTCCTAACTTGCACAAAGAAATCAAATGCCCTAAAAATTGTCCTAATGAGAGCTATCAGAGAGTGCCAACCATCTCCTAACTTGCACAAAGAAATCAACTGCCCTAAAAACTGACCCAATGAGAGCTAGGGGACAGTGCCAACCATCTCCTAACTTGCACAAAGAAATCAATTGCCCTAAATAATGACCTAATGAGAGCTAGCAGACACTGCCAACAATCTCCTAACTTGCACAAAGAAATCAAATGCCCTAAAAACTGACTTAATGAGAGCTAGCAGACACTGCCAATCATCTCCTAACTTGCACAAAGAAATCAAATGCCCTAAAAACTGACCTAATGAGAGCTAGCAGACACTGCCAACCATCTCCTAACTTGCACAAAGAAATCAAATGCCCTAAAAACTGTCCCAATGAGAGCTAGCAGACAGTGCCAACCATCTCCTAACTTGCACAAAGAAATCAAATGCCCTAAAAACTGACCCAACGAGAGCTAGGAGACAGTGCCAACTATCTCCTAACTTGCACAAAGAAATAAAATGCCCTAAAAACTGACCCAATGCGAGCTAGGAGACAGTGCCAACCATCTCCTAACTTGCACAAAGAAATCAAATGCCCTAAAAACTGACCTAATGAGAGCTAGCAGACAGTGCCAACCATCTTCTAACTTGCACAAAGAAATCAAATGCCCTAAAAACTGACCCAACGAGAGCTAAGAGACAGTGCCAACCATCTCCTAACTTGCACAAAAAAATCAAATGCCCTAAAAACTGACCCAATGCGAGCTAGGAGACAGTGCCAACCATCTCCTAACTTGCACAAAGAAATCAAATGGCCTAAAAACTGACCTAATGAGAGCTATCAGACAGTGCCAACCATCCCCTAACTTGCACAAAGAAATCAAATGCCCTAAAAACTGACCCAATGAGAGCTAGGGAACAGTGCCAACCATTTCCTAACTTGCACAAAGAAATCAAATGCCCTAAAAACTGTCCCAATGAGAGCTATCAGACAGTGCCAACCATCTCCCAACTTGCACAAACAAATCAAATGCCCTAAACACTGTCCTAATGAGAGCTAGAAGACAGTACCAACCATTTTCTAACTTGCACAAAGAAATCAAATGCCCTAAAAACTGTCCTAGTGAGAGCTTGTAGACAGTGCCAACCATCTCCTAACTTGCACAAAGAAATGAAATGCCCTAAAAGTTGTCCTGATAAGAGGTATCAGACAGTAATAAAAAAATGTCGGCGGCATCTCCCACGGAATGAACTCTAGTAAATGGGTCGCAGAGAGCACTGTACCGATCCCGCCACCATGGTGGGGGTATCGCGTAAATGTTGCGTTATTGGTTACAGTTTGGGAATGCTTGATTGTTATTTGGCCTTCATTATTCTTGTTTAATAAATGAAGGAGATGTGTTGCCTTCAACGTCAAGCGAAAACCAAGACGCCCTTGACTAAATTGCGAACGCATGATCCGGTCCTTGCTTATACGAGGTGGCCAGAGAATGGTTCTGCAGCGCGACTAGTCTTGGTGGTTTTAGTATATAGCAGACACTGCCTGCGTCGGCTTTGCGAGGCGAGAAAGGGGGACGGGAGCAACAGCTTTGCGGGTGCCTTTCTGGGCCAGCACAAGACGGGAGCATGCAGCATGACTCGTGGTCATGCGCTGTGGGGGTGTTGAAGGCACCGCCGCCGACGCCGAAGCAAGACATCGTGTGACAAAGAATTGTTCCGCATTAAAAAAATATCGGAGATAGTATTAGTAGTAATTGTAATGTAAAAGTGAAGATAACTTGCCGAGTGCAAGCACCGAACCTGTGACCTTGGAATATCATGTCCGACGCTCATACCAGCTGAGCTACTGCGGCGGTCATTTTCTGGTCTGCTTTATATGCTCTAAACGTGAGAATATCAGCCAGTTCCTCATTTAGCCGTGACGCCGAGTGTGGAGCACGTTTTTTCAACCGGTTGGCGTCACGTAGCACGTGATCAAGTTTTGTTGCGATAGCAATTATATGAACACTCTGGGCTGGATTTCGCCACCAGCGTCGTCGTCCGCGTTGACGTCGGCGTCACTCACAATTGTTGCGACCGGGGTTCGCGGCACAGGAGATCCGGGATCAAGATGTCGATGCAGGAGGAGCTTGAACTTCGTTGAGAGGGTTTATTTACAATATTTACATGGCACGGGCTCTCTGGCCCGAAGTTCTAACTTGAGAACTATCCATGGAAAAGGCTGTTTCTTGAACAAGCTCCGTGAACTACCCTCAGCAGCTCGCGAGGGCTGATTAATTACATTCCCGTCTCCCCAGATCCCTAAATTGGAACTAGGTCCATATGGCACTGTCTTATAACATGTCCCACAGCACACACGAGTGTTATCATGCCGGCACCGCCCCCAACAAACATACACAAATACACAAACCGAACACGTGTTTGGTCCCGGCGATGCTGCCTCCTTCTGCGAATCTTGCTTGAGCGAGGTGAAACGAGTCTCACCTCGCCGCTCGGGCCAACCTTCCATGCTTTGTCGAATGGCAGTCGCGGTCTAGGTGCCACCGAGGGGCCATGCCTGGACATCTAGTGCTGATTTGAGCGTCGGCGGCTCATCTGTCAAAGACGCACAGCGTGATGGTCCGACATCCGCAATCGCAGAAGCTCGGCATGGTGGCTTTAACCGGGGCACGAAGGCGCCATGTGTCAAACTTTGCGCGGACCTGAAGGACAACGGTGCTCCGTAAAGTAATTTCAGCGTTGCCGCGCTCTGCACATAGAAACAGCAGGGTGTCTTGCTGCTGCTCCTTATCTCCACAAAATAAGGCGGCTGCCTTTCTTATGTTCTGGCGGCCGCGGCAAAGCGGTGGCCGCCCAAACGCAACACCTATATGTATACTTATCTCTATATATAAAATTGAAAAAAAAAAACAGAAAAAAATTCTGGCCCGCTGAATCAAACTTGGGTCCTTCAAATTGTGAATGTGTGTTAACCACTGCGCCACCGAGGAGCACGTCCTTCAACGTTCAAACGGCAAGCTATTTATATCTCCCACTTACAGCTGCTGACGGGCTTCTCGAGGGAAATTGTGTTTTCAAAATTAGTAGCAAGATGGCGCAATGAGCGCGCGTCGCCTAAAGCCCTAAGCAGGGGCTTTAGCGTGGCCACAGCGAGCAGCGGTGCCCGCTCTGATCTCTCACGCGTAATTTCAAAGTCACCTAGAACAGGTTCAGGCCCGTGCACTCCCTCCGTGACGTCACACACCTCTCCCGAGTGGGCCGCGCCTCGCGAATACGTTTGTCTGCTAGCCGCCCAGGCTCTACTTACTTTCATGCGCTAGACGTATGTGGGGTCGCCTCACACAAGTCGCAGTGGTAATCACATATATGTACTTTTCGCTCAAGCATGCAGATGTAAACTCAAGGTCAAGGTATGTCAAACTAAGAAATGCTAAAGGAAGCTTTGAATTTGTGCCCGAAAGCCGTAGTGTTAGAAGTGAGTCGGACTACGGTATGACGTCTTTCGATTTCCTTGATTAAAAAGAAACGAACTACAATCAAATATCTTTAATGCAGACGGCATCATTTATTTATCCTGAGGCAAATCTTGAAGCTGTTAAAGGTAGCTTTATTAAGCATCTTAAGTTTTCTCTTCATTGCTGCACCCTTCTTTGCCACCGTTAGCTTGTCGGTTTTCATTTGAACGTAGTTTTTCAGTGAGGTGTTGGTAGCTGCCCACAGTATGTAATGAAGCACTGTATTTAGGTGATGTCATTCGCAACTAATGTCCAAATTTTCATCGTCAATCAAGAGGCGCTTCGCCACACTGAGAAGAAGCTGCCTTTGGTGTCGTGCTGCATGAAAGCAGTCGCTGTTCTCTTTTCAGGTTATCTTTTCTAGCACGAGTTGTGTGTGAAGAATAGCACTAATTACTACTGGTTGGAGAAACTTGAGGGCCCCTCTTGTGAGGCCTTCGATTAGCATATCATCTGCCATTGGCATGTCCCTAACTTGTCTCGTGAAGTTGGCCGCAAAATATTCACAGGTAATGTTTCCGAGAGCAGCGTGGGCGCAATAACCTGCAATATACACTATTGCAGACAAGCTTTCCTCTTTTGACTTCACGTCCTCTTCGGTCACCTTGATGCCATATTCTTCTACCACCTTGGTTGCACCAAACACAATTCTGCTTGGCTGGGACAGTTCTTTTATGTCTGCAAATACCAGCGAGTTTTGAAGCCTCAGTTTGGCTTCCTATTCAAATATTTGTTGGACGGAAATATATAAGTTGGATCAACATAGCCGGCAGTAACGACCAAACCTCGCCTTGGGGCTGTTTGAAACTTTCCAAGCAAGACATATTCAAAATGTAGCTCCTCTAGGCAATACCGGTTGACTTCAATCAAGAAATGCGAGGTGAGACGTAATGCCGAGTGCGTCTCCGTGGTTAACAGTCCTGCACAGCCAGTGCCAACCTTCAAATTTTCCCAAGTGTCAAGCCAGTCCACAAATGTATTAAGAAACTGCAGCTGCATGTCTTCCATACATCTTACGGGTGCTTGATGAAGATTTCTTACGTGCTTGCCTTTCCATAGTGTTTTAGTGTTCACAATGCACCATCACTTGTGTATTAATTCAATAAATTTGGCATTTTCTTGGGCAGAACTCAAACCTAACTTTGCACCATGAGTTTTGAGTGCTTATGCAATGAATGAATTCATCACTTTCAGTACTAGTTTCACGTTTTGTCTTTCGAGGTTGGAGGGGTTAAAAGCCTTGTAGATAAGTCCACATCCAAGCTTCAAAAGATTGTGCTGCTCGGAAGCGTACAGTTCAGGAAGTGTCTCATAGCGTGCTTTCCTCACTTCCACCTGCGATGTTGTGCTTGAAATTTCGGTATAATAAATTGAACAGCGGTCATTTTTCTGGTTCAACCAGTAGTTACGGATACACTTTAATAAATGTATGGCATCAGCAACAAAAAAAAAAGCGGCCTTGAATTGTCTGCTGGCTGTGGGTACACAATGTTTATTGTTTTGCTGTTTGAAAAAACGACATGATTTCGGTTCACATCGTTGTTATGAGTGATAACGGCAATCACTGTAAGTCCTTCTTTTTCAAGAACAAAAATTACTTTTTTAAACATGTCGTGCAAATGGCTGGCTTCAATGCTGAAAACACGGGGGATGTGTGCCACGTCTTTGTGCGCAGAAAGCAACAAATTTATCATAAACACGTGTGCTGGCTCCGTCGCGGTGTTCTAATGGCTCAGGTACTCGGCTTCGGACCCGTCGGTCACGGGATGGAATCCGGGCTGCAGCGGCTGCATTTACGATGGAGGCAGAAATGTTTTAGGCCCGTGTGCTCAAACTTGGGTGCTGTTAAAGAACGCGAGGTGGTCGAAATTTTCGGAGCCCTCTACTACAGCGTTTCTCACAATCATGTCGTGGTTTTGGGATGTTAAACCCCACAAATCAACCGACACGTGTGCTGTTGTTGCTGCTTCAAGGGAATTTGATGCCGTCCTTGTCAATGAGCCGCCCTTATGGTCAAAATATTGCTGGATGTAGAGTTCATCTAACATGAGCGTTATACGACTCTTTAATGCTGCTTTAGAAGGCTTTTTTTTGTAATGTGCTGCAAATAGCCTTTCTCGATTTGTTGGTTTGCAGGACTTACATTGTACTTTCTGCACAGCCTTAATATTATGAAAGAATGAGGTAACATTAATTTCTCAATGTTGCGAACAAATTGGTATGCGTGAGGAGAGATCGTGTGAAGAATGTTTGCTAGTATAGAAGGATCTGAAGAATATTTCACAGCTACTTGCTCTTTAAGTAGAAGGTGCAACTGTTCCCTCAGAAACTTGAATGTTTCTAATTTCTCTTTTGGCACGAGGTCACCATTAGATTGAACATAGAGAAGAGAAAAAATGGTGTGCAAGAAGGCTTTTAACTTTTCTTCTTTTTCACTGACGTCTGGAGCATTGAAATGCTCCACACTTTCAAGAATATAGTCTGCAAACTCCGAATGTCCTCCTGTTTTTCTGGAATGGGAACATCAGCAATGTACAGATTCATCTTTTTCGAGTAAGCAGAAATGTGCAACGCGTCGGAAACAACCACAGAACGTTCAACCTCTGGAGGTAGTGTGTTGCTCTGAATATACAGAAACATAACGGCAGCTTCTGTGCTGCTCGCTACCCAACAGTCGTACAACATAAGTTCTTAGAGTTGTGACACGATATACTCAAAAAATGCCACCCTATTTTGCGTTCACCCTCTTCGTGCGAAGAAAGCGACATTTGAATTATCTTTTGTGGCGGATCTGCCCAATGGCGCTTCCGTTTTAAGTCCGGCGCCTCGTGAACCGGAACACAGGCGGATAGGTAAGCGGGGCTGCGAGGAAACATCGTCTGCACTGCATCTTCGGTTAGTTGAGTAAGGCTCTTCGGAACATCTATAGTTACTCCGCTCATATTCGTTTAAGTAGGGGTAGTCCTCAAATACTCTGCTCTGTTCGCAGACCTCTCATATGTAAAAGCAAAAATGATGTTTAAAATATTTTAGCAACATTTCAGGTATGTTTTTCTGCCTGAATTACTTCATAGAACAATATGAATAGCGAGGATTTCGGTCTATAGTGACGCTGCTCAGTAATCCATTGGACTAACACAGGTCTGCGACACAGAATTGGCTTTATTCAGGCCCGTAGCCAGGGGAGGGGGCACCTTCTCTCTAGAAATTTTCATAATATATGATGTTTTTCCGAAAACAAATTATGAAAATAGGCATTCATCTAAATTTGCCAAGGCTTTCAGCAAGTGTCCCCTCCCCCAAAATTTCTGGCTACAGGCCTGACTTTATGTGAAAATTTATTGGTACAAATCTAAAATTCATACCTTTGGATTCGGATCACGCTGTGCCGATATGAACGTCTTCCGGATTAAAAGCGCGTTTCCATTTTTTCCTGCGGTGGTCTTTAGGTAAGGAGAACAAGCGTACCATCGGTCCACCGTCATAATTTCCATGACAGTTCGGCACGCAGCAGCGGCCGATCCTGTGAACTTCCTCGTGATTTCACGTCACGAAACTTCATTGCTTGCACTTCAAATAACACAGACAGGATCTAGACTTGCACAAATCTCCAAAGCACGTCCACCAGCACTATTTCTGAGTTCTTGTGCAGCGTAGTACCTCGCTGTGGCAGGCCCAAACAAATTCTAACAGCCTCGCCCTAACGAAAGGAGTGTCTGACTCTGCATTCCGCAACCGGTTCCCACCTTGCCCACTAGTTCGTCGGTCTGGTCGGGCTCAGTGTGGAGACGTCAGACAAGGAAACGAAGGGAGTAAATAGGCTTTCAAAATTCTAGGAGGCGCTGCTACTTCTCCCCGCTTAGAGATGGGGATCGACGCTCACTTGCGCGCCTTTATCTCGTGGTGGGGAGAAGGGGAGGATCGTATACGTCTTGGCTGGCCTCGGGCTTTACCTGAAACAATTCTGCTGTAGTTGCTGGGCACACAGATGTCACTGCAATTATTGTAGTGTCCGTTTGCGAAAAGCGTGCGCTTTTCAGGCCGTGCAAAGTAACAACTGAGACGCTTTTTTCGCGTGCATCTGTACCTAGAATACATTATGTGTAATTTGTGCGCGAGAAACACAGGGTAAGTTTGTATCTGCTTTCCATTCTTTGCGTGACCTTTCCATTTAGTGCTATCGCGATTATTGTTCGCCTTGGCGGCAAAGCTGTGACTTTTCCCCGAAAGTCGCAGATTCTGTCCCTTCCAGTGGCAAGTTATCTTTTAGTTCACTTTTCTTTTTTAATATTTACTTTACAATTATTACAAATAACATCCCGTATACTTTCCTTGACGTCATTGTCTGTTAGCTCTCTTTAGTATTGTGTGTAACAAAGACAACCGGGTCCTTAAATTTCCACTTCTTTCCCATTGTCTAGCAAATCCTCCTTGTATGTACTCGGGGTCTTCGGCTTGCCGCCGTCTTTTCGCAACTGTTTGTTGGGTAACTGTTGTTTTCTTCATTGTTAGTAGACGATTGGTGAGTGGGGTATTTACTTTATACTGTGGCCCATTCACGTTTATGATGACGTTTTTTGTTTTGTGATAGGTCACTTAGTGGCTCATAGCTATACAAATTACGGCTAGCCTAAGCAGTTTTGGAAATAAAATTTCAAAATTGAACAAGGGAGAATTCATCTCGGTGGCAGGTGTTGCTGCGTGAGGTAAATACGAAGAAGACGACGAGTCATCTGAGGCACGAGGCCAGGCTGCGCACGTTCGCAGGCGTCTGGGCAACCAATCAGGAAACGCGTCGTAGCAGTCACTGCTGCGAAGAAGCCAGGCTATAGCAGGACTTCAGATGGGCCATTACTTTCCTTCCGAGAGGAAGCGCATCTTGGTTGCGGTAATTTTTGCAGCCAATGTGGAGTACCGCATAGCGAGTAGGGCGACGAAGCCGACCGATGGCGCAGCTGGACGCCGACTTCAACAGGCGGAGGAAGGCTTCGCCTGCCCAGGCAGCAGGATTTCTTGCATGGCAGCCAGCACATTGGAACTAACCTGAACTATATCCGGGGCATTGTTGGGGGAGGCCAGTGTGATGTACACGTCTCACTCGAGGAATGGCTGTGCTGCAGGTGAGCCCTGTCACTATATTATTTATTCGGAAACTCGTACGCCATGTTGGTGCAGTGGACTCATTATGGATGTTTAGAATAGCGCACCGCGAGCCTTGCGGTGCGAGCTCTGCCACTGCACGTTCGTTGTAACGTGAGCCGCCGTTCGAGTTCGCGGCCCGCCCGCAAAAAATCTGAAATAGCATGCGGCAATCGCCGGCCGCAAGGTGCTGTGTATAACTTCCGCACAATTGCATGGGTTTGCGGTTGAGAGAATGTTTCTAGACTTTTCCCTATAGGTGGAGCAAACGCTATTATAAAGCTCATATGGCGCCCGCATCTAATGAAACGCCCTGAACACCTGCGAACATTATTCTGAACCTCCCTATTGCTCGGCTGCTGACTTGTAGGACTGCGGGTCCGATAGCGGTCGTGGCGGTGGTAATTCTGTGGAGGCAGATTGCTAGAGGACCGTGTTTTCTACGATGCCAGAGCGCGCTAACGAATTTCAGACGAGCAAGATTACGTGATTTTGCACGTAAAAGCACAGAAGTTAGCATTTATCGTAACGCGAATCACTAATAAATAGCGCATTTTTAACAACTTGTAAAAAGGCTAAATTTGAATCATTGAGTACGAAGAAAGCAATTGTCCGTTGCTCTAGCGAAAGTCAAGGTGCGGGTGACTAATGTTTCTTAAAGCTTTTGTCGCACATGCATGTTTGCACGTAGCGCGTACGGTTGGAAGTGCCTTCTTTTTCTCAGTATTTATTTTATCGCTAATAACAATACATAGGGTGTCGCTAGTTATGATCAAATGTAGACCTTCTGGATGCTCTGTATGCAGGAACTCGCACAAGAAGTTCAACGTGCCTGTTTTGAGGAGAGTCCAGCAGCAGCTCCCAGCCATAAGTTCTCGTGCATACGAGTCGAGCGCGCATAATCCGCAGCAGCCGTGAGGCACTGGATGAAAAATAGAAAGTTCTTCAGAAGATCTTTTCGTTCGTTTCCTGCACCGGCCAGGTGTTGAAGTTTTTGAATTGAACTTAATAATTATCCATCATCATTTGGTAATACTCTTAATAAAATACATTTGAAGCGTCATCCCCGCTTTGTAGTATGAAGCACACTTTTTTGCAATACCAACGCATACTTACCTGGTCGGGCGAGTTTCCTTGTTTCAACGGCCCTGGTATAGGTGACCGAGATAATATAGGAATTCGGACAAGGGTTCCTTCCTTGCTTTACAAGTTTGCTTTACGTATTGTCTTTTCAATAAAACGTTTTCTCTCTCTCTCGCTGTCAATATCCGCGTGGCTTTGAAGTGAAGAACGGATACCCGGTGACAAGCAGCGCGAAATTAAGCATGGCGGGGCACCTGTGCACAAGCCTATACGACAAACGCGTTCGTCGGCTCATCTGTCTACCTCTCCGAATGCCCTTCCTCCAAGGCGAAAACGCAAAGAGCGCGCACATAATCTAGCAGTGGAGCCCGTGACCGCTACAGCGTCTGAGGGTTATGTCGTTTCTCGCATGGACTGTGTCGATGGCTTCGGAAACTGAGGAATTGATGGCAGTGCGTACATGCAGTACGGAAGGTTCGACTAGCCATATGATCCGGTTGGCAAACTGTGCCTATCCGAGCTAAGACGTAGTCGTTCTTACAGCGAAACCTGCTAAGGGACCACAACACGAGTCACGTGCAGCGCCGCATTTGTCCACCGCCTCCACCGCCGGTGTCCGTAACCGCTGTCACACGAAAAAAGAATTCAAAATAAAGAACATTACGGACACGTGGTGACATAGTGGGATTTCAATCATGGGTCAACTGCGCGCCATCTCAGTACTGGACCACTGAGATGCACCGCTGCTTGGGGCTCATGAACAAACTTTTCATAGGCAGGTTTGATGTCGGGAAAGGAATCGTTTTATTATGAGTAATAAAGCGTTTTTGAACATCAAAGTAACAACGAGGCTTCACACAATGCCGATTGCGAAACGAGTAAGTTGGTTAGTTGGTTACTTATCAACTTGGCGCTACCCACCCAAGGACATAGGCCATGAATGGGACGGTGCCTTGCTTTTTGAATAATTCACTTCTTGAAAAGAAGGGTTAAATTCATTAGGTAATATAAGTAATAATTTAAAGGTCTTGGATTTCTAAACGAATGAAAAAAAAACCTTGAAAAGGATAACATAATAAACACGCATAAAAAGTTTATATATAAAACAACTGAATTTATCTTAGTTTAGCATGCCAATCTTTTAGATTATCGTAAGAAAGTTGTAAGAGTGGTAAAAACGCTCCTGTGGCTGAAACCAAATGCGATTGTGCCAAATGAAAGAATCACCGGAAGTGTCAAGTTTAAGTCACCCTTTCGTATGGGTTCTTCTAGTAGTTTTTTCCTTTGGCTTTTGATTTTTTGGCATGACAAAAAAAGTGCTCCACAGATTAACTCTCATTACAGTGAAGCACAAATGCGACTGTGCCAGACCCGACTTTTGAAGGTAAAACTTCAATGAAGAGACTCGACAACGCAGGCTTGTTGTAATCACCATTTCTTCCTTTCTTGAAGAACACCACTTGGTCTTCCAAGGGAACTTTAGTTGTGAATTGTATGATGAAAACAAAGGAGATTTTTCGAAGTTAATAGCCATTGTGCATTTTCGAAAGCGTGCTGCTGTGATACATTCAGAAGTAGGCAACATAGGTAAAACAGGACAATCAAGGAAAGATAGAGCTAGTGCATATGTATGCTCATTCAGAGCTAAACGAGTAAGACATCCAATGCTTCAAAACATCACAAAAGCTTGTTCTTCATCACCTATTAACTGTGGCACTTACCCACTTCGAGCCCTGCCGTGGTGGTCTATCGGGTAAGGTATACTCGGCTGTTGACCCGTAATTCACGGGATCGAATCCCGGCAGCGGCGGCTGCATTTTCGATGGAGGCGAAAATGCTGTAAGCCCATGTGTTCAGATTTCGGTGAACGTTAAATAACTCCAGGATGTCGAAATTTCCGTAGCCCTCTACTTCGGCGTCTGTCATAATCATATAGTGGTTTTGGGACGTTAAACTCCACATATCAATAAACCAATTGTTCATCGTCGTCAGCCACTGAATGCAACATAAAATTGGTTACAAGTGTTTAGCCGGTACCACGCTTCTCCGAAGAATGACGGAGGATAGCATAGTGAATGCCGGCTTACTATGCAAAAATTATGAATATTTATTTCGTAGTGAATGCCCAGCAAGCGTGGTTCTAGCCAAAGAGAGTTTAGAAAAAGCTCTAAAAGGCTGCTCTTCGAGCTTTCGCTGTGACTCTGCTGTGCATTGCGCGCAGGGCTGGCGTTTTTTTGTGTGTGTGTTTTAAAAGCATGAATACTTAAACACCTGCTTAGAAGATATGTGTGATATAGCCGAAGTAGATATGTTGCACGGGAATCTAGTCATTTTGCTCGCTCGCTGTGCATTGTGTAGGCTTGGAAACGCTACTCTGAAATAATATTCTAAGCCCTCGGCCTCGTAAATTAACTAAATGTGATATACTTCCTCGAAAGTGCAGTTATTCTAGATAAATTCACTTTTTTGGCATGTGTTGCGCATTTCTGAAAATACAAGGGTGTTCGATTCGGTATTTTTAAACAGCAAAGCTCTTTAAGACCACAGTGACAACTTCAGTAGGTAGGTAGGTACCAAATTTTATTGAATTCTCGAAGAAGACGTCCGTCAGGTTCCTTAGAGGGAGGACCGTGGGCCACTCCCACGTAGGCACGGGAAGGTCGAGTCTCACCGCCTCGTCGAGGGCCTCCTCGAGTGCGCGCAAAGCGACCTAAGTTGGTTTTTCGCCACAGAAAGTGGGCGAAGCCAACTACCGAGTACGACAGAGGCGAACGTTAAACAAAAAGTTTCTTCAGCGAAGTGCAGAAAGTGAAACAGGTGGCAGTGCAATAAATAGAAAGAAAGAGAGGTACAATAGGAAGAGAGAAAGAAGGAGAAGGAAAGTGATGAAAATAGGAAAAGAAATAAATGAAGTGGAACACGCGTAAGATGTGATGGGGACAAAGAAAATAAAGAAAGAGAAATAAAGGATGGAGAGAAAAGGGGAAGGAAAGGCAGTATTAGGATAAATAAAAAGACTAAAGATACGAATAGATAGACAGAAACATGTTGAAGGAGATAGAAAAAATGGACACAAAAATTGAAAGAGAAAAAAAGACACGAAAAAGAGAAAAAAGCAAGTCATATGGAGAAAAAAAACAGAAAAAATTGACGAAGCTTGCACTACGACGCGCAAGTATAGAAACAGCTGAACTGAACGATTCTGAAGACTATATATATTCTGCGTGCTTCTGCGAGGCCTTAGCTCAATGATGCACGTTGTTTCTAGGTAGTTGCTAGGCTTTATCACGGTAATTCTAGTTGTTTCCATGTTGATTCTTAGCCCAGATGGGTCGAATTAAACCGCATGCAGTCGCAGACACCACATGAGCTCCTCGTCTTTTTTGTAGGCCTTCCGTTAATTCAAAACCTTCTCTGAGCCACCGCTGCCACGTCCCCCGTCACCCTGTTGTTTTCTTTTTGTACGTAATTGGGGTCTTCCGCTTGCCGACGTCTCTTCACAGCTATTTGTTGAGCTAAATGTTGCTTCCATCTTAGTGGACCAGCGGTGACTAATAGTATATTTACCCAATTTTTGGCACACATACCAGTTTAGGATGCTGATAGTTTCTGATAGACTAGCTGCCCACTGCCACATATCTGTGTTTTGAGCTAACTGTTGTTTTCTTCAGTTTCAGTGGACGATTGGTAAAAGTTGAAATTGACCTTATTTTGTAGCTATACGCGTTTTTGATGATGACATTGTTTTGAGTTGTCATAGGTTGCGCAATGGCTTATTTAAGATAGGCAACACAAATTACGGCTATAGCCTAAACTGCTTCGGAAATAAAACTAGTAATAACAGACTTTCAAATTTGAAAAAGAGAAAATCTTTCACGGTGGCATGTGAGGCTGCGGGAGGCGAATTCGACGAAGACGACGGGTCATCAGAGGCGCGAGGCCAGGCTGCGCGCGTTTGCAGGCGTCTGGGCAGCCAATCGGGAAACACGTCGTCAGCAGCGACTGCCGTGAAGAAGCCAGGCTGCGACAGGAGTTCAGACGGGCCCTTGAATTCATTCTGAGAAGAAGCATCTTCGTTGCGGTAATTGTTTCCGTCAATGTGGGGTCATTGTGGATGGATTGGCCGTTTGGTTCCGTTTGAGGTATCGGTAAAGGTGGACAAACAGACATTTGTACAGACAGACAGAAAGACCGCAATGTTTCTCTCGAAGGTCCCCAAGAAAGACTATCGTCTTTAAAACCGATCGCATTGGCTGGCAGCAGAGCACACGACCGCGAGCGACTGTTAGTGGCTCTGGCGCCTCGCGTCGACTGCGGTGATGGCTCTGGAAACTGAGGTAAAGACGGTAGTGACTGCCCTCAGTACGGAAGGTTTGACTAGCCAGTTCACCCGGTGCTTCGGCTCCGGAAGTGAACGAAAATAGTATGAATTTTTTGTTTGCATAGCCGGGTATAGTCCGTGTTAAGGCTCAGTCATCTTTTGAGGGTCTAGAGTGCATGAATACTTGAATACATGATTAGAGGCAGTGTTTGCAACGAAGCATAAGTAGAGTAGTCAGGAAAACTCGGTCATTATGCTCGCCGACTGTGCATTGTGTAGGAACAAAAACGCTACACTTGGAATAAATATTATACACTCTCTACCTCACAGATTTCCTAATTGTGATTGAATTTTATACGTGTGCAGTTACTCTGGATAATGGAACTTACTTGCGCATATATTATACATGTCTGAATATACAAGGGTGGTCTTTCCTGCATTTTTTACTAGTGAAGCTGTCAAGCCTTTAGTTACATCTTAGGTGTCTGCGACAAACAACCTCGGTGTATTTGCGCCACAGGAACTGGGAAAACGTACTACGAGAGGGGCGAACGTTAACATAAAGTTTCTTTTTTTTTCTGCGAAGCGGAGAGCCTGAAACACGTGGCTGAGAAATAAAGAGGAAGAAAAGAAGAGTAATAGAGAGAGAGAAAGAAGGAGGAGGAAAGGGATAAAAACGAATTGAAAGAAGTGCGAATCGGAGCACGTGAAAGACGTGAAGGGAAGACTGGAGATATAGAAAAAAAGGGAGGAAGAGGCGTAAGAAATCAAAAATAGAGAGAAATAAAGAAAGTGAAGAAAAACAGATAAAAATACAAATATACATAAAGCGAGATGAGGGAAAATTAACATGAAAAAGAGAAAGAAAAAAGTGAGACAAAAATAAAAACAGATTAGAAAGAGCGGATACAGCGAAACAGGGAGAAACATGGAATGATAAAAACAAGGAGAAAAAGAAAGAAATAGAGACAAATATTAAAATGACAAAACTTGCACTAAGTTAAGCCGCGCACATTTTGAAAGAGCTGAACTGAACGATTCTGAAGAGTAATATGATTGCTTGTAGGTTGTTTCAAGGCTTTTGCCGTAGGTGATGCAGGTGTTTTCGGTGTTGCTTCAAACTCGTTGCTAGGCTTTTGATGGGTGATGCCAAGTTGTTTCTGCGTTAATTCTTAGCGCAGATGGTTGGAGGTAAACAGTCACAGACATGACACAGGCTCCTCGTACTTGGTGCAGGCCTTCCATTTCTTCTGGACCTTCTCTCAGCCACCGCTGCTCTTCCCCGTCTTCTGTTATCCTCTGGTTGTACGCAATCGGGGCTATCGGCTCGCCGCAATCGCTTTGCAGCCAGTGGAACAGTGATGGGGACTGGAATTTACGTAATTTCTGTGGCACATGTCGGTTTACGATCACTATAGTTGGTTGTGTTAGGCCGCATAGTGGCTCATACCCGACAGGTCGTGTCGTTTCGGGCATTTCATGTCTTAAATTAAAAAAAATAGTGATCTTCGAGTCATGGACCTCCGATTAGTTTTGGTTTTGTGGGACGTGCCGCATAGCGCCACGCAACGGCTATATTGTGTAAGCATCGTTACACGCTGACGTGTGCTCTCCGAAACAGTCCCCTCCCCGTTCTTGACCTAGAGTGAAG
This sequence comes from Rhipicephalus microplus, assembly GCF_043290135.1. Taxonomy (NCBI): domain Eukaryota; kingdom Metazoa; phylum Arthropoda; class Arachnida; order Ixodida; family Ixodidae; genus Rhipicephalus; species Rhipicephalus microplus. The sequence continues at coordinate 109,224,644 of NC_134710.1, read as the reverse complement.
CTACTTGCATGTAGCGCTCCGGCGAGATTAACAAAAAGTAAGCATCTTACGTACTTAGTCGGCATTATGCGTCGATTTTCTACGCAGACATCCACCTTTTCAGGCGCATTTACAGAGCACCTCCCTACTTGCACACTGCACGAGAGGTGTAGGCCTAATGCGGCCACCTCGGCAGGTTTGGTGAATGCTGGCTAGCACCAGTGACTACATCACAGACGCATACTGGCGACTGCGACTCCTCAGTGCCTCAAAGTTCTACCACGACTTCCATGATTACTCCTCCGCCGCTGTTGCGAATTCCAAGCACTCCTTCATGCCTTGGGCTAAATGGCACCGTGTCTTTCAGGTGTACGTCGGTGTCGCCACCGGACTCACCGCCCGGCCCGCTCTCAAGAAGGGTCAACTACTTAACGCACTCGGAGTTCAGGGCCTTGATGCCTACTGGACACTAGGAAATGCACAGGACCAGGCGGAAAGCGGAGACGGGACTCGGGACGAAGGCACACAGGATGAATACTAGAGAACTATTTCAAGGCTCCAAGCAATAAAGTTCTAGAGCGTCACTATTTCAAAACGCGCAAGCAAATACCGGGGGAATCAGTTAATGACCTACGTTTCTGCTTTACAGGCAATGTCGGGCAAATGCAACTTCGGCGCCTCCACCAATTCCATAGCCCACGATCAGCAGTTCAGCGGAATAACCGCACAAAATGTGCGAATACAACTCTTGCGACTGGGTTATACGCTTACTTTACAGCATGCAATTCAAACTGCGAAGGAAGAGGGGCATACTGAACTCGAAATGCAGGAATTCGCAAAGCACAGGCTCAGAATATCGGATTGCATCCAGTTCCACAAGATGGCCGCCAAAAACAAAAGTAAGGCCGTCCCCGACAGAACTTGGCAGGAAGCCAACTTGGCCACGGGCATCATGACTCCCGTCCTACTAGATCAATGTTTTTGAAATTAACAGGATGCACAACACCGATCGGAATCTGGTGTCTGCTACAGATGTGGATCTCATCAACACTACGCGAGTTTTGTTATCTGTCCAGCCCACAAATGCATTTGTTCTCCCTGCGGAAAACGAAATCACTACCGAGCTGTATGCCGCTCATCCAATGTCAGCACGTATCAACAGAACGTAGCTGAAGTACAATATACTGCAGTAACAAACACAGTTACAACCCTAAACATCAATGAACGCTCCAGCCGTTCTTCGCCGCGGAAGATTCCTTTTCAAGCTGGTCAAGTCAACATTTCTCTCTTTGTTGACACCAATGCGACCGTATCATTGCTTAACTTGCAAGATTTCAAGAAGTAATTTTCGGGGACCAGACTACTTGACTAATACGTTGTTCTTCAGGAGTATTCAAAGAAATGCATTCCCAACCTTGAATACATATTCTCTACAAACGTTCGGTACAATGATACCACTGCTACTGTCACAATTTACGTGACAAGAGATGGTTCTTCACTCGTTGGGTGGGATGCCATTCGAAGCCTCCACATAACCATCGACGGTACAACATTGTCCTGCTCACAAGTTTCAGGTTCAGAAACCCGAAGAATTCCTGCCACTGCTCCTTCTGAATTCCATTACCTATTCACCCAGGAACTCGGACTGGTGAAAGGCTACATGCAAGAAGCGAAACGCCCCCCAGGCATGCAGCCCATCGCTGCGAAACTTTGCAGACTGCCATTCCTGCGTCTACAAGAAGACTCCGATGAGCTTTCCCGTCTTAAAAAATCAGGCGTCATCGAACAAGTTTTAGCATCAGATTGGGTGTCTCCACTGGTCGTGGTGAAGAAAAAGAACGGTTCCTTAAGACTTTGTGAGGACTAGCGTGAACCAAACAAAGGTATCGTGGGTGATGGGTTTCCTCTACCCCACATCGAAGAACTTCTCCAGCAACTTACAGGTGCTGTTTACTTTTGAAAGCTAGATCTTGAATCAGTGTACCATCAGATCAACTTGTCAGAATCAAGTAGAGACTTAACTGCCTTTGTAACACATGATGGTTTATTCAGATACCGTAGAGTTTACGTTGGTCTTGCATCTGCCCCTGCTGTTTTTCAGAAAATGATGTCAGACTATTTGAGAGATTGCTCTGGTGTACTGTGCTACTTAGACACATTTTGGTCTGGGGTTGAACGTGTGCTGAGCATGATACTAATTTACAAGTTTTACTAAGCCGCATAAGCAACACAGGAATGAAACTGAATGACAAATGGTTTTTTAACGTCAATCAAGATCAATTCTTAGGACACAAAGTCAGGGCCAGAGTATCGTCTCCTCTTGAATCCAAAGTACATGCTATTGTTAATGCACCTCCACCTGAAGATTTTAAAACCTTGCATTCATTCCTCAGTCTCGCGGGCTATTATTTTCCACATTATGCTGATTTTGTTGACCCTCTGCGTTCCATGTTGCGTAAAGGCCAAACATTCAATTGGTCCAAGGAAGCCGATTCGGCTTTTAACAACGTCAAAAAAAAGTACTAGCTGCAAACCCAGTCATTCCTTTCTTTGACGAGACACTCTCAATAATCATCACGACTGATGCGTCCAACATAGAATTTGGAGCCGTGTTTCAACAACTCAAAGGTGGCCAGTTAATCACAATTGAGTTTGCTTCGAGAACTTTGTCTCCTGCTGAACGCAAATACTCTACTGGTGAGCGTGAAGTCCTAGTCTGCCTCTTTGCTTGTGATAAATTGCGTGTGTACTTATGCGGTAGACATTTTACATTACGCACTGATCGTCGAGCTCGTGTTACATTACCTTCTGGTGAATCAGAGGGCCGACGCCCATTACGCATTTCACGCTGGCGTGCCAGACTGTTATACTACAACTTCTCTGTACCGTACTGCAAGGGTTCACATAAAGGTGTGGCGGATGCACTTTCTCGTTTACCTTTACATCTTCCAGTCAGTCCAGAGCTGAAAGAAGAAATGATTTCTCTCATTACTCTTTGCATAAACAAACCTGACCTACAGGCAGCAACTGCTGAAGATGCTACATTGCATCATGTGCTTCCATTGATTGGTAATGCCTGGTCGTATAAGAAATCTCTTCCACAAGAACTACTGCCCTACTTTGTAGCCAGATTTGAGCAGTCCTGTGTAGAAAACGTGGTTTTCCGCGACAATAGAGTCACCAATTCTACATAAATATGCGAGAGACTTGTGCAGTTCGGTCATGAAAGCCACCCAGGAATTGTCAGGGCGAAGCAGCGGCTTAGAGAAAAATACTGGTGACCTGGCTTGGATAGTCAAGTTCAACGTGAAGTTCACAACTGCATTGTACGTCAAACAGCTGATAAATCTGCTAAACCTGTTTTTGCACCTCCCAGCCGGTTCCGTGGTCAAGCAAACCATGGGAAAAGCTAGGCATGGACATTGTCGGTCCACTTAAACGTGCTCCACACGACTGCAGATTTGCAATTACATTACTTGACTACCACTCTAAGTGACCGGAAGTTTGTTTTTCTCATGAAGTAACTTCCGAAGCGGTAATTACATTCTT